>NW_006922362.1:301592-303289 GCF_000298275.1 Orycteropus afer afer
ATTTTCAATTGCCTCATATGCATGTGAGAGCTGGACAATGAATAAGGAAGACAGAAGAAGAATTGATGCTTTTGAGTTGTGGTGCTTGTGAAGGATGCTGAAAGTACCATGGACTGCTAAAAGAACTAACAAATCTATCCTGGAGGAAGTGCAGCCAAAATTCTCCATGGAAGCAAGAATGCCCAGATTTAGTCCACCTATTTTGGTCACGTTATCAGAAAGGACCATTCCCTGAAGAAGGATGTCATGCTTGGTAAGATGGAGGGTCGACAAAAGAGGAGAAGGCCCACAACAAGATGGATTGACACAGTGGCTGTGGCAATGGGTTCAAGTATAGCAAGGATTGTGAAGCTGGCGTGGGACTTGGAGGTGTTTCATTCTGATGTGCATTGAGTCGCTATGAGTAGGAGATGGCTTGACTGCACCTACCAACAAAAACAGCATACTCCTGCAACCGTTCTTGAACTATCTTCAGTGAGATTTTACTTGCATGCGATATTAATGATATTGTTCGATAATTTCCACATTATGTGGCATCACCTTTCTTTGGAATAGGTACAAATATAGATCTCTTCCAGTCAGTTGGCCAGGTAGCTGTCTTTCAAATCTCTTGGCATAGCCAATTGAATGTCTCCAGCACAGCATCCATTTGTTGAAACATCTCAATGGGTATTCCGTCAATTCCTGTAGCCTTGTTCTTCACCAGTTCCTTCAGTGCAGCTTCAATTTCTTCCTTCAATACCATTGGTTCTCCATCATATGTCACCTCCAGAAGTGGATGAACATCAACCAATTATTTTTGGTAAAGTGACTCTGTATATTCTTTCTATCTTCTTTCGATGTTTCCTGCATCGTTCAATATTGTGCCCATAGAATCTTTCAATATTGCAATGTGAGGCTTATTTTTTTTTTTTTTCCTCAGTTCTTTCAGCTTGAGAAATGTCGAGTGTGTTCTTCCCTTTTGGTTTTGCACATTTCATTATAGTAATTGTTTTTTTATGCTCCAACTGCTTTTGTAATCTTCTGTTCAGCTCTTCTATTTGATCATTTCTTCCATTTGCTTTAGCTACTCACTCCTGAAGGGCAAATTCAGAGTCTCTTCTGACGTCAACTTTGGTCTTTTCTTCCTTTCTCATCTTCTTAATGACCTCCTGCTTTCTTCATGAATAATGTTCTAGATACCATCCCATAATTTTTCTGGTTTTAGGTCATTGGTGTTCAATGCATCAAATCTATTCTTTAGATGGTCTCAAAATTCAGGAGAGATATATTCAAGGTCCTATTTTGGCTGTCATGGACTTGTTTTAATTGTCTTCAACAATTAAAGGTTGAACTTTAATATGAGCAGTCAATGGTTTGTTCCACAATCAGCTCCTGGCCATGTTTTGGCTGAAGATATTGATCTTTCTTCACACCTCTTGCCACAGATGTTGTTGTTGTTGTTGTTAAGTGCCGTCGTGTCATTTCTGACTCATAGCAACCCCATGCACAGCAGAATGAAACACTGCCTGATCCCACGCCAGCCCCACAATCCCTGCTATACTTGAGCCCATCATCGCAGGCACTGTATCAATCCATCTCCTTGAAGGCCCCCCCCTCTTTTGTCGACCCTCCACCTTACCAAGCATGACATCCTTCTCCAGGGAATGGTCCCTTCTTACAACATGACCAAAATAGGTGAGATGAAGTCTGGCCAT
>NW_006922362.1:306739-316527 GCF_000298275.1 Orycteropus afer afer
CAACTCGACAGCAGTGAGTCATATATATATAAGTGAGAAGGAGCTCTGATGTTACAATGGTTAAAACATTTGTCTGTTAATTCAAAGATCAGTGGTTCAAATCCACCAGATGCTCTGCAGGAGAAATATGTGGTATCGTGCTTTCATAAAGATCTAAAAAAACACAGTGATTGCCATGGATTCAGATTCGACTCATAGGGACCCTACCTTGGGTTTCTGAGGCAGTATCATTAAGGAAATAGATTGCCCAGTCTTCCTTCTGGGGAGTGGCTGGTGGGTTTGAAACACCATCCTTCTGGTTAGCAGACAAATGCCTTATGCACTATGCCACCTACAGCCTTGGAAACCCTATGGGGTAGTTCTACTTTTCCTATAGGGTTGCTATGAGTCAGAATTGACTCAATGGTAATAGTGTTGTATTTTTTTTTTTCATTGATATTAAATGGTACATTATTTTTTTTTTTCTAATAGTAGATGATTGAAAATGAAATGTGCAATAAAAATCATTAGTCATTTATAAATTAGCTATTTAGACACCCTTCTTATAATAAAAGTGAGAAAAATATAGTGGTTATATTTTGAAATAGGCACTTCAGAAAAAGAATTTTATATACAACATTGTATCACTTTCAATGTCTGCTAAATAATGATGAAATAAACAAAGAATATTTATGTAAAAATTCTTCATGAACAGAAAGAGTAAGATTGCATACTGATCAAGAACTATAAAAAATAACCATAATAAATTTTCTACATCCTTTAATCTACATTTGTCTCTCTCCCTCTTTTCTCTCTCTCTCTCATCTATCTGTCTAATTGATGTGCATTTTGCTGGAGTATATGACCTCTTTTAAAGAACTCCAGGGAATATATATTTGCATTCACATATGTTTTCTTCCCACTACTCATCTGTCTGTTTGCCCTGAAGTGGTGGCTTGGTGTTGTGGTGAGGTTGGAAAATATGCCACTGGCATTTCAAAATATCAGCAGGGTCACCCATGGTGGACAGGCTTCAGCAAAACTTCCAGACAAAGACAGACTTGGAAGAAGGAAAGAGCCATTTACTTCTCAAAGAAGTGGCTGGTGAATACCTTATGAATAACAGTAAAACACTGTCTGATGTATTAATGGAAAACTTGATGAATAGCCCTTAAACATTGTCTGATATAATGTCAGAATATGAGCCCCACATCTTGGAAGACACTCAAAATATGACTGGGGAAGAGCTGCCTCCTCAAAGTAAAGCATACGTTAATGATGTAGATGAAGTAAAGATTACAGGACTTCCATTAGCTGATGTGTCATGACTCAAAATGGGAAGAAACTGCTGCAAACATTGATTAATAATTGAGACATGGAATATAAGATGTATGAATGTAGGAAAATTGGAAGTTGTCAAAAATGAAATGGAACAGATACAGACTGATATCTTAGGCATTAGTGAGATTAAATGGACTGATTTTGGCCATTTTGAATCAGACAAACATATGGTCTACTATGCTAGGAATGATAAATTGAAGAAGGATGGCGTGACATTCATCATCACACACACAAAAAAATGTTTCCAGATCTACTCTAAAGTACATTGGTATCAGTGATAAGATAATAACCATACACCTACAAAGAAGACCAGTTGGTACTACTATTATTCAAATTTATGCACCACCCCTAAAGCCAAAATGAAGAAACTAAAGATTTTTACCAACTTCTGCAGTCTGAAATTGACCAAACATGCAATCAAGATGTATTGATTATTCGTGGTGATTGGAATGAAAAAAAATGGAAACAAAGAATCACCGGTAGGTGGAAATTATGGCCTTTGTTAAAGAACTGACACCAGAGATTGCATGATAGAATTGTGCAAGGCCAATGACTTATTCATTGGAAATACCATTTTTTAACAACATAAAAGGAAATTATACATGTGGACTTTACCAAACGAAACACACAAGAATCAGATCAACCACTTCTGTGGAAAGAAGCAATGGAGGAGCTCAATATCTTCAGCCAAAACAAGACCAGGAGCTGACTATGGAACAAACCATCAATTGCTTATATAAAAGTTCAAGTTGAAGTTGAAGAAAATTAACACAAGTCTACAAAAGCCAAAACTATTAACTTTATTATATCTCACCTGAATTTGAGACCATCTGAAGAATAGATTTGATGCATTGAACACTAATGACCAAAAACCTGATGAATTGTGGGATGACATCAAGAATATCATCCACAAGGAAAGCAAAGACCATTAAAAAAACAGGAAAGGAAGAAAAGACCAAATGAATGTCAGAAAAGACTCAAAAACATGACATCAAGAAGAGAGCAGCTAAATAAATTAGAAGAAATTACAAGATAAAAGAGTTGAATAGAATTCCATAAGGAGCTCAAGAACACAAAGTCAATTATTGTAATGAAATGTTCAAAGACCTGGAGGTAGAGAACCAAACAGGAAGAACACTCTTGGCATTTCTGAAGCTGAAAGGATTGAAGAAAAAATTCAAGCCTTGAGGTGAAATATTGAAAGATTCTATAGACAAAATATTGAATGATTCAGGAAACATCAAAAGAAAGTGGAAGGAATGCACAGAGTCACTGTACCAAAAGGAATTGGTTGATGTTCATCCATTTCAGGAGGTGGCATATGATCAAGAACCAATGGTATTGAAGGAAGAAGTTGAAGCAGCACTGAAGGAAATGGCAAAGAATAAGGCTCCAAGAATTGATGGAATACCCATTGAGATGTTTCAATAAATGGATGTCGTGATGGAGACACTCATTCATCTATGCCAAGAATTTTGGAAGACAGCTACATGACCAACTGACTGGAAGAGATGCATATATATACCCATTCCAAAAAAGGTGATCCAACAGAATGTGGAAATTATCAAACAATATCATTAATATCACACCAAGTAAAATTTTGCTGAAGATAATTCTAAAACAGTTGCAGCAGTATATTGACAAGGAACTTTCATAAATGCAAGCTGGATTCAGAAGAGGATGTGAAACAAGGGAGATCATTGCTGATGTCAGATGAATCTTGGCTGAAAGGAAACAGTACAAAAATACTTCTACTTGTATTTTATTGACTATCCAAAAGTATTCAACTGTGTGGATCATAAAAGCTATGACTCTCATTGAGAATAATGGGAATTCCCAAAGAGTTAATTGTGCTCATGAGGAACCTGTACATAGACCAGGAGGGTCTTGTTCTAACAGAATAAGAAGATACTACATGGTTTACAATTGTGAAGGGACTGTGTTATGGTTATTTCCTTTTTCCATACATATCCAATCTGTATGCTGAGCTAATAATCCAACAAGCCTGACTATATGAAGAAGAATTCAGCATCAGGACAGGAAAGGGACTCAGTAACAACCTGTGATATGTAGATGACACAACTTTGCTTGCTGAAAGTGAGGATGACTTGATGCACTCACTGATAGAAGATTAAAAACTACAGTCTGCAGTATGGATTACACCTCAACATAAAGAAAATTAAAATCCTTATAACTGGACCAGCAAGTAGAATCATAATAAATGGAGAAAAGATTGAAGTTGTCAAAGTATTTATATTACTTGTTTCCACAATCAACACCAACAGAAACAGCAATCAAGACATCAGAAGATGTATTGCACTGGGCACATCAGCTGTAAAAGATTTTTTTAAAGTACTGAAGAGCAAAGATGTCTCTTTGAAGTCTAAGGTTCCCCTAACCCAAGCCATGGTATTTTCAATCACCTCATATACACGTGAATTCTGGACAATGAATAAGGAAGACTGAAGAAAAGTTGATGCTTTTTAGTTGTATTGGTGAAAGTATCATGGACTGCCAGAAGAACTAACAAACCTGTCCTGGAGGAAGTACAGTCAGAATGCTCCTTGGAAGCAAGAATGACCAGACCCTGTCTCACCTGCTTTGGTCATATTATCAGAAGAAACTGTTCCCTAGAGAAGGATATCATACTTGGCTAAGTGTGGGTGGGATCAGTGAAAAAACAGAATGCCATCAACAAGATGGACTGATACAGTGGCTGCAATAAAGGGCTTAGGTACAGCAAAGATTGTGAGTCTGGGGCTGGACTGGGCAGTGTTTTTAATGTTGTAGTTAGGGTTGTTATGAGTCGGAGCTGACTGAATGGCACCTAACAAGAACAACAACATGCTTTCTTGAATGAGAAAAGCTTACATTACATAGTTGCTCTCCATCAAACTATATCTTTCTGAACAAACTTTGATGCTCCCCACATAAAGACTTTAGAATGTAGAATAGTATAAGCACTTCCTATTTAGAGCTGTGAATTCTACTAATTTACCATTCTCATAAGAAAAAAAGAACTTTGGACCACAGGAATTTTGGAATAAATTCTTCATTTACAATCCAAGTTTATAGGATGCAATCCTATAATAATTGTATATAAACTAGAACATCCATTTATAATATGTTTTCTTTGATTTAAAATGAAAGGTTATACACTTTCCTTTAATCCATTGAAGGCATTTTCCAATTAGACCCCAATTAAAAACATAAAAATTGTCTTCTTCACACTGTATTAACATGAGAATATATATTGGTAAGACTTTTCTGAAAGGCAATTTGGTAATGAGTATGAAAAGCTTAAAACGAGCAAGAAATACCACATCAGAAATATATCCTAAGGAAACAATTCTGTGAGAGAAAATATCTACAAGAACAATAATTGCAACAGTGTTTATAATAATAAGAAATTGGAATTTCCTAATGACTAACAACAAGGGATAATTTGAATAAATGCGATGCAATGGATTCTAGGCAATACAAAGTATGTAAAATGCAATATCAAACAATTGAATGATAAAAATATCAAATTATCTTATGAATAAAATAATCAATTAAAATTATGCATGCACACACACATAAACCCATATATTAATCACTATAGTACCATTCAGTGACACCAACCGAGAAGAAATAGTATTCAATCAAACAAGAAAATAGAAGATATTTTTAAGGTTGACATATTCCAGGAGGTAGTACTTGAATAAAATAAAAATTGATAAAGGATGTAACATGTTAGCTTGGTATAGCTTATTTATTTAAATATAGGAATAAGGCATTGTTTAATTTTTTAATGAATTTTATATTTTTAATGCAATTCTTTATATTTTGTATATATTCTGTAAAGAATTCTCGCAGGTTTACCTTTGGAGGGATAGTATTCTCATATACTGCCATTACTATGGAGTACTATGGAGTAATAAGGATGTAGGAGCTCTGGTACTGTAGGGCCTAAGGCACTTGACTGCTAACCAGAAGACTGACAATTCAAACTCACCAGCCACTCCTCTGAAGGAAGGTTGGGTAATCTACTTTGATAGTGATATGGCCTCAGAAACCCAAGGAGGGGTCTCTATGAGTCAGATCTGACTCGAGGTATATAACAACAACAACAATGATGATGTAAGATCACATGTTCTATAAATAAGATGGTTCTAGAATCTGTCATTTTACTGGCAGAAAGGCCCCATTACACAAACTGAAAGCCCTATTCATGCTTGGATTCATGCTTGGATTCATGCTTGGATATGATTATGGTGATGGTGTATTTCAAATGTTTTACAAAAATAGAATATGTAAGGGAGTGTCTAAATATGTTTGAGAAAAGAAGGAAAGATAAGACATTTCATCATTTCAAAAATCAGTACATGTAAAGTGTATGAATTGGTCTTTAATAATATTTATGCATTTGTTTTATATATTAGAGCATATGGTATTACTTATTCTCAACCCATCCTACTTACATATAGTTTACAGTAAAGTGTAGTACAAATACAACTGCTCAAACACTTCAGTGCATTTTTATATCATTAAATTTGCATATATATAAATCTTGATAATCTCTATTTAAATTTCTCACTACTTACCACAGGCACAGATTTGCTTTTGAAATCTTAAATTTGTTTTTCAAATCTAGAAGTATGTGATCTAGATTTTTCTGCAGATAATGTAATAGTCTTTAAACATCACATAATTGAGTAGGAAAAGTTATCTGTGCAATCCAGTTAAGATATTTTCTTCAGCTTTTGTTTATAGTTTATTATTTTATTTATTATTATTTATATTGGATTTAAAGTGCATCTTACTGTTTACCTGTACAGAGTTAATACTCCTTTTAGCATCTAATCACTCACTGCTCTAACCTCCTTGCTGAGAGAGAGACTGTTGGGTGAGAGACAGCAGACTGGGAGAGAGACAGAATGTTGTTCCTGAACTTGAATTGTACCCTGGTGCTTCCCTAGTAAACCCCATAATCTGTGAGTTCTGTGCATTGCAGTGAATTATCAAACCAGGCAGATAGGCTTTGGGTTGGTGTAAGGGCTGGAGGGAGGCAGCATGTCTGGCCTCGCAGGAGTGGGCCTTGGGCTACTGATAGTGATTCTGTCTTCCTCTTGTGTGGTTAGAGGAGGTCAGAAGATGTGGCCTCTTGCCTTTTTTGCACCTCCCAAAAGTTGTTTGACATGGCAATACAAAGTTGACAAAATTTTCAATAAGCCTGCCTTTGTACTTAAACAATCGCATAGCCCACCCTCCACCAGGGAGCTCTGGTAGCGTAGTGCCTAAGGCACTTGACTGCTAACAAGAAAGCTGGTGGTTCAAACCCACTAGCCACTCCTCAGAAGGAAGGGTGGGCAATCAACTTCCAGAGTGGTACCTCCTGGGAAACCCAAGGAGGGGTCTTTATGTGTCGGGTCCAACTAGACGGCACATAACACCAACAACAACCTTCTACCAACCACTAAACTGACACCTCTAACATAGAATCTTAGTTTTGGAAGAGAGAGAAAGCTGTGTGGGTCTGTGTGTGTGTGTTTATATGTGTGTTTTTCCTAAACACTGTTGTTCATTTTATTTCCTTTCTTTCTCCTTCAGTTCAATGATACCAACTAAGAAAGCACGCCTCCTAGCTACTCCAGGATCTGAAATTAGTGGTAAGAGAACACTAATGTTTCTCCATCTGTACCTTCCCTGAAAAATGTTCTTCAGTCTCTGCTGTTGAAAAAAAAATAAAATGAAAAACATATATTTAATTTAAAAATATTAGTGGCACATTAAAAATCAGATTAAATTAATTTTATTAATACATTTATTTTACCCAATATATCTCTAAGTTAACATTTCAACACATAACTAATATTTTTAATGAAATATTTTATCATACTATGTAATTCAAATTTGATATCTATTTCACATATGCAGCATGTATCAATTTAGACTAGCAACATTCCAAGGATGCAATAGTCACACACAGTTAATCCTTCTTATACTGGATAGCACAAGTCTAGACCAAGCCATCATATATGGATATATCTCCTTGATGATGCAATGGTTAAGGGGTCAGATTCTATTGAAAGTTTGGCAATTTGAACCCATCCATAGGAGAAAGATCTGGCAATCTTCTTTCATAAAGAGTACTGCCTAGAAAACCCTAAGGGGAAGTTCTACTCTGGGACACATGAGGTTGCACTGATTCAAAATTGACTAAATGGGACTTAACAAGAATTATGTGTATATATATGTATATAAGTTTACCAAGGAGGGGTCACTATGAGGCTGTGAGTCAGATCTGACTTGACTGCAATGAAGGCTTTTTTTTTTTTTTTTTTTTTTTTTAATAGAAGTGTTCATATATATACATACACACATTGTAGTATACTTGATATAAAATGAGGGAGGGGGAATTGTTGCAATTTTTAATTTTGAATGATGAATTTTGCATTAATATATTTTTCTTATGTAGCTTCAGGTTACTTTTGTCTTTTTCTGAATGTTCCTTCTCTAGTGCTTATCTACTGCCAAGAAGAATGATATTCTGGGGGACAAGAGAGAAAGTCATACATTTAGAAATTTTTAAAAAATAAAGAAAATTTCATTAATAGTTTTCAAAGTATGGTTGTTGGTAAATCACAGCAGTGTACAGAGAGATTCATTTCTATAAAAAGTTGTCAGTTATTAATAATCACAAATTGGATGCTGAAAGATTGATAGATAAACTGAACAGTAAAATAATTTTAGAACAGACCACTCTTTGCGTTCTTTGGTATATTTTAATAGTGGTAATGATTGTACAAATTTCACATTGTCCAAAAATGTCAGAAATTATGTATATATCCTGTGTGTAAAAATTCACAGATGTTGAATTGTAGCAATACAGTTGGTCTTCCTCCTTCTATATTAATCAATTAGTATATATGTTTCATAAAAGTTACTGGACAGAGTAATATTGGTTTCAAAGTCAAAGTCATTTAGTTATTCTTAATGTGTCTAATTAAGTCAAAATTTCTTACCGTCTGCTAGAAAGCTCATTAACAAATCAAATGAAAGTACCCGAGACAGATCAATGATAACACTCAAATTAATTTCTAATTAAAAAATTGTTGTATATTATTTCTAACCAGACACTCAAAGTCAGTACTATGTATTAACTATCTTATACTTAGTCAAGACTAAACCAAAAATATTATCAAATGCAGTGAGAAAATATAACAAAAGTTGATCTTATTGGAAAATTATTGAAGTCATCAAGACTTGGGTCAGAGAGAGAGTATATCAGCAGCCGAATTTTCAATACCAAGAAATGAGATAAGAAAGAGAGAGGGTCTAAAATAAATATAAACTATTATGTACATAAGGACATCTGGTGGTGTAGTGGTTAAGACATATGGCTGCTAACCAAAATGTTGGTGGTTCAAACCCACCAGCTGCTCTTCTTCTTGTTTTTTTTTTTTAACTTGTATATATTATTCATTTATTTTAGCTGACATATTTTCTTTCACTGTGAGAAAGAGAAAAGGAGGCTTTAACAACCGGGTCTTGACCTGACATTTGCAGCTAGGCCTTGTATTCTATTTCTAAATATAACTTATTTCATAGAACACCAACATCAGTACCTTGCCATGAAAATGAATGAAGTAAACCAAAGAAAGCCTAAGCCCAGAAAAAAATAATGCAAATATTGTGCAAACTACAAAAATACTAAATATCCGTACATTGTAACTAATACAGGTAAAAGCCGTTTAATTATATATTGAGCTTCATGCTAGTCCTCTCTTCTCATATATAAGATTTATTAAGATTAATCTCATTTCAAAATAGATTTCAATCCATAAAAAAGCCTCATATTCTTTAAACTTCACCAAAATCATTTAATAAAAGACTGTTTCAAATAAAAAATATTTTCTCACACCCTGTTACTGAGACATCCCACATTTCCAAAATGTGAGTTTTCTCTTGTAATGAACATCAAACTCAATTATTCAACTACAGAGGAATTCCTGGTGCTCTTTGAAGAGAGGGAACTGATGATTGTAAAGTGATGATGCCACAAATTCATTCATTATCACTTGAGTACATGTATGAGTTATTCTAAAACTATATACTTAGAAAAAACACTGGTGAATTTTAAGCTAAAAATCCTTCAGTTTATATGGTATTCTCAAACTTATATCCTTAGTGTGCTTTACAATCTACCTGTGACACATCAGTGAATCAATGTCAAATGCACTCACAGTCTAATTGATTTTTATTAATTTAGTGGACTTGAAATGGCTTCTCATTTTCAAATATATATTTCTCTATTTCTGACTTAAATCTTTTCATATTTATCCAACATTAGAGTTTTGTTTCCTGAAAAAAATGATTATTCATTGGTTGACATTTTTTTTTTGTCTATTATTTGTTTATTTCATATTGATTTGTAAAAGTTCTATACATCCCCTGAACACTATATTTTGGTTGATATCGTGTTA
>NW_006922362.1:317306-320315 GCF_000298275.1 Orycteropus afer afer
ATTCACACAGTGACTTGTATTCAATTGTTTATAATAGCTTTATTAATGGAAGCAAAAACTAGAAACAATAACAATTCCAACAAAAAGTGAATGAATTTAAAACAATGTTATATATTCCTACAATGGAATATTACCTACCTTATTACCTACCAGTGAAAAGGAAGGGATTACTGCTATATGTACCAACATGGGTCAATCCCCAAACCATGCAGAACCAAAAAACAAAGTACTAAATAATGCATGCTGTATGATTACACACACATGAATTCAAGAAAAGGCAAAAGTAATTAACAGTGACAGAAAACATCAGAGGTTTCTTGTGACCCACTTAGGGAAAGGATTTAGTTTCAATACCATGAGGGAATCTTTTATTTAATTGGAAATAATCTATAGCTTCATACAGGAATATTCATTTGTCAAAATGTGTTTAACCACACATTTTAAATGGATGAAATGGGTTGTTGTTTTGTGCTGTCAAGTTGCTTCCAACTCATAGCAGCCCTATACCACAGATTACAACTACCCCATAGGGTCTCCTAGGCTGTAATCTTCAAGGAAGCAGATCACCAGGTCTGTTCTCCAACTAAGCAACTTATGAGTGTGAACTCTGATCTTTTGGTTAGGAGGTGAATGCCTAACTATTGTGTCACTAGGACATCTGTGGATGAACCCTGTATAAATTATAGCTCAACAAAATTGATCAAAATACTCTATATCTATAAAAATGTGTTTTTTTTTCTGCTTGATCTATAATTTTCTCAATTTGTAGTTACTGCATTTTTTGTATATCTGACAAATATTACTTTATATATTTTAGGGTGATATTGTAATTGGATTCATTTTGGTGATGTCATGTATTGTTAATTTTAATATTGTATGTTGTTGTTGTTGTTATGTGCCTTCAAGTCAGACCTGACTCATAGCTACCCCTCCTTGGGTTTTCCAGGCAGTATCACTACGGAAGTAGATTGCCCCATCTTCCTTCCGAGGAGTGGCTGGTGGGTTTGAACAACAAGCCTTCTGGTTAGCAGTCAAGTGCCATACACACTACGCTACCAGAGCTCCTTTAATATTGTATAGAAAATATCTATTTTTATTCTAACTTATTTGTCATAAAACTATATTCTATTGCTGGAAATATGATAAACAAGATTTCTGTATGCTTTAGATTTTAGATATAGTGTCCTTTTTTCTCAGCTGCCTTTATTTTTAGTCTCTAATTTTAACTTTTAGCTATGTCATTTTACATAAAGCATAAGTGAATATTGTGCTTGTCTACTAGTATCTGTTAATATCACTTGAAGAGCCCTACTGACACATGGTTAAATGTTTAGCTACTAAATGAGAGTTAAGCAATTCAAACATACTGCTGCTGTTGTTAGATGCCATGGAGTCGACTCCCACTCACAGAGACCCTATGTACAAGAGAACCAAACACTGCCCGATCCTACAACATCCCCACAGGCCTTGCTAAGCTTGAGAACATCCTTGCAGCCACTGTGTCAGCCCATCTCATTGAGGGTCTTCAGTTTTTTTGCTAACCTCCCATTTACCATGTATGATATCCTTTTCCAGGGACTGGTCCCCTTTGACATAATCAAAGTGGGTGAGATGAAGTCTGCCATTCTCGCTTCTAAAAACATCGGCTGCACTTATTCCAGGATAGATTTGCTCTTTTTCTGGAGGGCCATGGTATTTTCAGTATTCTTCACAAAACCATATTTCAAAGGCAACAACTCCTCTTTGGTCTTTCCTACTCATTGTACACTTTGACATGCATCTGAAGAAACTGAAAATTCTGTGGTTTGGGTTCAGCACACCTTAGTCTTCAAAGTGATATCTTTTCTTCTTAACACTTTAAAAACAGTTTTTAGGAGCACATTTGCCCAGTGCAATAAAATCTCTGCTGCCTTGACTGTTGTTTCCATGGGTGTTGAGTATGGAGACAACTAAAATGCAATCCCTCAAAACTTCAGTCTTTTCTCCATTTATTAGGAAGATGCTTATTGGTCTAGCTGCAAGGATTTTTATTTTCTTGATGTTGAGGTGTAATCCATAAGGCAGAATGTAGTCTTTGAACTTCAACAGTAAATGTGTCAAGTCCTTCACTTCCAGAAAGGATGATTGTGCCATTTGCATGTCACAGATTGTTAATAAGTCTACCTCCAAACCTGATGCCACATTCTTCTTCGTATAATCCAACTCCTTGGATTATTTGTTTAACATTCAGATTGAATAAGTATGGTGAAATATTACAACTCTGACACACACCATTCCTGATTTTTAACCACATAGTACTCTCTGGTCTGTTCCAACGACACCTTCTTAGTCTATGTACTGGTTCCTGATGCGTATAATTAAATATTTTGGAATTCCCATTTTTCGCAATGTTATTAATAATTTGTTAAAATCTACACAATTGAATGCTTTTGCATAGTAAATAAAACACAGGTAAACATATCTCTGGTATTCTTTTCTTTCAGCCAAGATCCATTTTACATTAACAATGATATCCCTCATTCCATGTCCTCTTCTGAATTCAGCTATATTTCCAGAAGTTTCATATCAATATATTGTTGCAAGCATTTTTGAATTATCTTCAGCAAAATTTTACTTGCATGTATGTGGTATTGATATATATATTTTTAATTTTCACATTCTTCTGGATTGCTTTTGCTTGGAATGGGGACAAATATTGATCTCTTCCAGTTAGTTGGCCAGGCAACTGTCTTCCAAATTTCTTAGCATAAATGAGTAAGCACCTCCAGCGCTGCACCTGTGTGTTGAAACATCTCCATAGATATTCCGTCAATTCCTGGAGCCTTGTTTTACAATTCCTTCACTGCAGCTTGGACTTATTCCTTCAACACCATTCCCTCTTGATCATATGCTACCTCCTGCTATAGCTGAATATCTACCAAATAAATTATTTTTGGTACAGTGACTCTGTGTATTCCTTCTGTCTTCCTGCATAATTCAATATTTTGCCTATAAAATCCTTCAGTATTG
>NW_006922362.1:328636-338316 GCF_000298275.1 Orycteropus afer afer
TCTGCATCCTTTCCTTCAAGGCTCAGGGTCCGAGATTATCTTCTGTGTCTGTGTTAATTGGTTTCCCTTTTCTTTGTTGAAGAGGGTCTGTGCAATCCTTCTGCCTAGTCCACCATCTTGCCCCCAAGCCATATATGATATTCTTGATGTCATCCCACAATTTGTCTGATCTTTGGTCAATGGTGTTCAATACATCAAATATATTCTTCAGATGTTATCTAAATTCAGTGAGATATGATCAAGTTTGTACCTTGGCTTTCAGGACTTATTTTAATTTTTTTCAGCTTCAACTTATACTTGCATAAGAACAATTTATGGTCTGTTCTATAGCCAGTGCTTGGCCTTGCTTGAACTGATGATATTGTGCTTCTCCATCAACTCTTTGCACACATGTAGTTATTTGATTCCTGTGTATTCCATCCAGTGAGTTCCATGTGTATAGCTTCCCTTTATGTCATATAAAATGGTATTTCCAATGAATAAGTTGTTAATCTTGAAAAATTCTATGATCTCCAGTGTAATATGTATCATGAAGGCCATATTTTTTCAATTACCAATGATTCTTCCTTATTTCCATTTGTGTTCAAATTACCAGCAATTATCAGTAAAGAAGCTGGTCAAAACATCAACTTAATCATCTACACAATTAGTGGTTGATGTGAAAATTTGAAAATGTTAGCATTAACTGGTCTTCTTTGTTGGTTTATGGATATTATCTGTATATATACTTCAGCATAGATCTTGAAAGCTCTTTTTTGATGATGAATGTGACATCATTCCTCTTCACTTTGTCATTCCTGGCATAGTAGACCATATGATTGTCTGATTCAAAATAGCCAATACCAGCTCATTTCTCAAGTGGAAAGAACTATATAAAAAAAATACAACCCTTAAGTTCTGACGCTGAAGTATTCTATGTGCAAAATATGGAAGAATACAAAAATCATCAATACAAGATGGGAGGAATGCACAGTCACTGTACCAAAAAGAACTGATTGACATTCAAACATGTCAGGATGTAGCATATGATAAAGAATCAATAGTATTGAAGGGATAAGTTCAAATTACACTGCAAGAATTTGTAAAAAAAAAAAAAAAAAAAAGCTAAAGGAATTGACAGAATGCTCATTGAGATATTTCAACAAACAAATGCAGCCTGGAGGGTCCTCAGTCATCAATGTCAAGAAATTTGGAACACTGGCACTTGGCCAACTCACTAAAATAGATTCATATTTGTGCCCATTTCAAAGAAAGACTATCTAATTGAATATATACGTTACCAAACTATTTCATTAATATAACAAGTAACATTTTGCTGAAGATAATTTAAAAGTGATTGTAGCAGTATTTTGACAGGGAACTGCCAGAAAATCAAGCTGGAGTCAGAAGAGCACATGGAACAAGGGATATTATTGTTGATGAAAGATAGATCTTGACTGAAACCAAAGAATGCCAGAAAGATGTTTACTTGGGTTTTATTGACCATGGAAAAGTATTGCACTATGTGGATCATAACTCATTATGGATAACATTGAGGAGATTAGGAATTCCAGAACCCTTTGTTGTGCTCATTAAGAACCTATACACAGAGCAAGAAATAGTTGTTCAAACAGAACAAGGGGACACTGTAGTTTAAAATCAAGAATGTTGTGCTTCAGGGTGGTGTCTTTTTACCAAACTTATTCAATTTGTATGTCATTGTTATGTGCCATCGAGTTGGACCCGACTCATAACGACCTCTCCTTGGGCTTCTGAGGTGGTATCACTATGGAAGTAGATTGCCCAACCTTCCTTCCAAGGAATGGCTGGTGGGTTTGAACCACCAGTCTTCTGGTTGGCACTCAATTGCCTTAGTAATCCAAGAAATTGGACTATAGGAAGAAGTATGCAGATCGGGGCATCCCTCAATTCATTAATAACCTTTGATATGCAGATGACAAAACCTTACATGTGGAAAATGAAGATGATTTGAAGTGCTTACTAATGATCATTAAGGACAAGATCCTTCAGTATAAATTACATTTCAACAAAGACAAAACAAAACAAAAAGGCAGATCTGCTGCAAAAGACTTCTTTGAAGTACTGAAGAACAAAGATGTCACTTTGAAGACTAAGGTTTGCCTAACCCAAGCCATAGTATTTTTCATCATTTCATATGCATGTGAGAGCTGGACAATGAATAAGGAAGATCAAAGAGGAGTGGATGACTTAGAATTGTGGTGTTGGTCAAGAATACTGAAATTCCAAAGACTGCCATAAAAATAAGTAAATATGTCCTGGCGGAAGTGCAGCCAGAATGCTCCTTAGAAGCTAGAATGGCCAGGCTTCATCTCACCTACTTTGGTCATGTTGTCAGAAGGGACTATTACCTGGAAGAAGATATCATGCTTGGTAAAGTGGAAGGTCAGTGAAAAAGGAGAAAACCCTCAAAAAGATGCATTGACACAGTGGCTGCAATGATGAGTTTAAATATAACAAATATTCTGAGGATGAAGGATGAGTGGGCAGTGTTTCATTCTACTATATAAAAGGTCAATAGGAATCTGAGCTGACTCAACAGTATCTAACAACAATAACATAAAGAAAACAAAATCTTAACAAGTGGACCAATAAGCAATATCAGGATGAATGGAGAAATGATTGAAATTGTCACAGATTTCTTTTTACTTAGATCCACAATCAACACTTTGGAAGTAGCAGTCAAGAAATCAAATGCATTGCCTTCTCGGATCTTATGTAAAAGACTTTAAAAGTTTGAGAGCTAAGATGTCATCTCGAAGAGTAAGGTGTTCGAGCCAAGCCATGGAATTTTCAATAGCCTCATAAGCATGTGACAGCTGGACAATAATAAGGGAGATTGCAGAATAATTGATGAACTTGAATTGTGGTGTTGGCCAAGAATTTTGAATGTACCATGGACGACAAGAAGAATGGACAAATCTATCTTTGAGGAAGTGTGGCTCTAATACTCCTTAGAAGCGAGAATGGAGAGACTAATTTCTCAAACTTTTGGCACATGATCAGAAGGGACCAGTTGCTGGAGAAGGATTTCATGCTAGGTAAAGTAATTGTTGTTGTTTGGTGCTGTCAAGTCAGCTCTGAATCATGCTGGCCCTATGTCCAACAGAATGAAATACTGTACATTCCTCCACCATCCTCAGAATCTTTGCTATGTTTGAGCCCATTTTTTCCAGCCACTGTGTCAGTCCCACTTGATACAGTGGGTAAAGTAGAGGGTCAGAGAAAAAGAAGATTTTCAATTAAATGGATTGATACAATGTATGCTTTGATAGGCTCAAGTGTCGCAAAAATGCTGAGGATAGTACATGACTGGGCAATTTTTGTGGTCTGTTGTAAAGAGTCACTATGAGTGGAAACTGACTCAACAGCATATAATATATATGTGATATATATAGTATGACATCTCATCAATGAAAATGTTTGAAAAATTCTACATTGCTTTCAGTATGAAATACAAATGCTTTGTGGCAGAAAGGAGCTCTGGAGGCACTAAAGCACTGGGCTGCTAACCAAAAGATCTATAGTTCAAACCTGCCTGCCACTTCCAGGAGAAAGATGAAGCAGTTTGTTTCCAAAAAGATTTACAGCCTTAGAAATTCTATGGGGCAGTTATACTCTGTCCTATAGAACCACTTTGAGTCAAAATTGACTCCACAGCAGTGGGTTTGGTTTAGTTTTCTGGCACAAACAATTAAGAAACTCAGCTGCTAACCAAAATATTGGAGACTCAAGCCCATATAGAGGGCTTTCTTTTGCAAGACTTGGTAATGTTGTTTAAGTAATTCAATAATTGAAAATCATATATTACACAGTCTTCTATGACATACATGGCATCTTCATGAGTCAGAACATCTTTACCCTATCTGATTGATTGTTGGTACCATATATACTAAATAAAAATACAATTTAGTAACAAATGCAATTTCATCCAAATTTTATTTTGCTTAACATTTCTATACAATTAAATTGATTCAAAATGTACTTAACATAAAAGTTTCTTCATGTTTATATACATATAAATAATGAATGTCTAAAAAATTGCAAACTTTTTTATTTAAGAGATTGTAACTTCAATTAGAAGAGACATTTTATTCACCATTTATACACATATTTTATTCAAGATTTATTTATTTATTTTAGTTTTATTGTGATGAAAACATGTACAACAAGGCATTTGCCAACAAAACAACTTACACCATTTACGTCTCAGGGACACTGATGATATTTTAGTTGTGCCACCATTATTGATATCCTGTTCCAAAATATTCCACCACCAGTAGCATAAACTCAATGCCTCACAAACAAAATCTTCCATTTCTTCCCTCCTTCCTATCCCTGGTAATCACTAATAATCTTTGAGATGCACATATATATACATTTTTGTTGTTCAACCTATTTAGGAATTTTTCCTCCCTTCCCCTTCCATCCCTGGTAAGCAACAAAGAAAGTTCCCTTCTATGTATAAACTTTCCTTTGACTTTTTAAAATAGTGGACTAATACAATATTTAGGAGCTTTGGTAGCATAGTGCCTAAGGCACTTAACTGCTAACCAGGAGGCTGGCGGTTCAAACCCACCAGCCACTCCTTGGAAGGAAGGTTGGGCAATCCTACTTACGTAGTGATAACTACCTCGGAAACCCAAGGAGGGGTCGCTAGGAGTGGGGGTCGACTCGATGGCAAATAACAACAACAACAACAACAACAACAAAACAATATTTGGCTTACTGTGATTGGTATATTTCATTCAGCATAATGTCCTCCAAGTTCATCAGTGTTATGTGGGGTTTGCAGATTTTACATTATTCCTTAAGATTGCAGAGTATTCCACTGTGTGTATGCACCACAGTTTATTTATCCATTCCTTTGTTGATGGGCACTTAGGTTGTTTCCATCCCCTTGCTATTGTGAGTAGTGCTGCAATGAAAATGGGTGGACACCTATCTTTTCATGCCCTGTCTCTCATTTCTTTAGGATATATATCTAGTAATAGGATTCCTGGCTAAAATGGTATTTTCTATTTCAAACTTTTTAAGGAATCACCATACCAATTTCAACAGTAGTTGTGTCATTTTACAGTTCCACCAGCAGTGTATGAGAGTCCCAATCTCTCCAGGTCCTCACAAGCATTTCTTCCCTCACCAGAAGGGAACTTTGCTATTAATGGAGGGGTGAGATGGTATCTTATGGTTGTTTTGATTTGCATCTTTCTAATGGCTAATGATTGCATACTTTTCTTATTTTTGTTGTCTGCCTGGATATCTTCTTTGGTGAAGTGTTTTTTCATGTCCTTTACCCATTTTTCAATTGGATTGTTTGTCTTTTTGATGTTGCAGTTTTGGAGTTTTCTATAAATTTTAGAGATAAGTTTTTTGTCTGATATATCATTGTCAAATATTTTTCCCATTCTATAGGTTCTCTTTTACTCTTTTGGAGAAGTCTTTTGATGCACATAAGAATTTAATTTTTAGAAGAAGCCAATCATCTAGTTTATCTTATGCTGATTTTGCATCTTGGGTTATGCTTGGTAGTCTATTTATGTCATAAATCAGGGCCCCTAAGTTTGCCTCTATTTTTTTTCTTCAATGAACTTTATAATTTTAGGTTTACATTTAAGTCTTTGATCCATCTGGAGTTAGTTTTTGTGTGTGGTGTGAGGTATGGATCTTGTTTCATGTTTCTGCAAATGGATATCCAGTTTTGCCAGCATCATTTGTAAAAGAGACAATCTCTTCTCCCATATAATGAATTTTGGCCCTTTGTCAAAGATCAGCTGACCATAGGTGGATGGATCAATTTCTGGGTTCTCAATTCTACTCCACTGGTCTACGTGTCTGTCTTTGTACCAATATCAGGCTGTTTTGACAACTGTGGTTTGTAGTATATTTTGAGAATTGGGAGTATGAGACCTCCTACTTTGTTCTTCTTTTTCAGTAGTACTTTGCTTATCTGAGGCCTCTTTTCCTTCATTATAAAATTAATGATTGGTATTTCCATGTCTTTAATGAATACTCATGGAATCTGGATTGGGATTACATTGGATGTATAGATGGCTTTGGGTTGTATTGACATTTTCACAATGTTCAATCTTCCTATCCATGAACATGATATATGCTCTTCCTTTTATGTACATCTCTTATAGTTTCTTGAAGTAATATTTTGTACTTGTCTTTGTTTAAGTCATTTGTGTTCCTGGTAAGATTTATTCCCAAGTATTTTATAATTTTGGTAGCTATTGTAAAAGGTATTGGTTTCTCTATCTATATTCAGAGACCTTTTTGCTAGTGTAGAGGAATCCAACTGATTTTTTGTATGATGATCTTTATCCTCCCACTATGCTAAATCTTTCAATAAGTTTCATTAGTTTTTTTTTTTTTTGTTGTTGTTGTTGTTGTTGTTGAGTGTCTTGTGTTTTCTATATATAACATCAAATAATCTGTAACTAGGGATAGTCTTACTTCATCATTACCAATTTGGATGCCTTTGTTTTCCCTTTCTTGCCTTATTGTGTTGGCTAAGTCTTCTAATACAATATCAAATAAAAGTGGAGATACAAGGCATCCTTACCTGGTTCACCTGGTTCGTGTTAGCAAAAGGAACAGTTTCGGTCTCTCTCTATTGAGATTAATTTTTGTTGTTGGTTTTGCATATATGTACTTTCTTATATTAAGGAATTGCCCTTCTATGTCTATTTTTCTGAGAATTTTTATCAGGAATGGATGTTGGATTTTATCAAATGCCTTTTCTTCATCTATTGATATCATCACGTGATTCATTTCCTTTGTTTTATTTATGTGATGGATTACATTGTTTGTCTAATGTTGACCCATTTTTGCACACTTGATATAAATCCTACTTGGTCATTATGTGCTATTTTTTGTTATGTTGTTTGAGTTTATTAGCTAAGATTTTGTTCAAGAGTTTTGCATCTACATTCATGAGGGATATCAGTTTGTAGTTTTCCTTCCTAGTGGTGTCTGTGCCTGGTTTTGGTATCAGAGTTTTGCTTGCTTCATAAAATGAACTTGAAAGATTTCCTATGTTCTGTAATAGTTTAAGTAGGATTGGTGTCAGCTCTTTTCTGAATGATTGGTAGAATTCTCCAGTGAAACTATTTGGGCTAGGAATTATTTTGGTTGGTAACTTTTTTATGTCATGTTTAATTTCTTCTTTTGTTAAGGGTCTGTCTGTTCAAGGTTTCCATCTCAGCCTGTGTAAGTTCAGGTAAGTAGTGTGTTTCTAGAAATCTGTCCCTTTCTTCTAAATTTTCAAATTAGTTGGAGTACAGTTCTTCATAGTATCCTGATACTATTCTTTTTATTTTTGTTGCTTCTGTTGTGACATTACCCCTTTCATTTCTTATTTGTGTTATTTACATCTTCTCCTTCTTTTCCTTTGTTAAGTTTAATACTGGTTTGACCATTTTATTAAACTTTTCAAAGAACCAATTTCTAATGTTGTTGATTTTTTTTCTATTGTCTTTCTCTATTCTGTTTCATTTATTTATTTTTGCTTGAATATTTATTATTTGTTTTTTTTTTTCAGGGGACTTTAGGGTTTTTGTTCCTTCCTGCTCTTTTTTCTAATTGTTGGAAATGTTGGGTTAAGGTGTTTATTTTCGCCTTGTCTTTTTTTTGATGTATGCATCTATTGCTATAAATTTAGTTCTGATCCCTGCTTTTGCTGTGCCCCAAAGATTTTTTATAAGTTTTGTTTCAGTGTCATTTGATTCAAGGATTTTTTTTTTTTTTTTTTAATATATCTTCTACTAACCAATCATTTTTAAGAAGGGTGTTATTCAGTTTCCAGGCATTTGCTCTTTTTCCATTGGTCTTCTTGGTGTTGATTTCTAATTTTATAACTTTGTGATCTGAGAATATGCTTTGCAGTATCTCAATGTTTTTAAAGTTATTGAGGCTTGCTTTGTTGCCTAACATATGGTCTATCCTAGAGAATGTTCCATGTATGATAGAAAATAATATGTATTTTGCTGTTATTGAGTGAAGTGCTCTGTAGATGTCTACAAGGTCAAGTTGGTTGATTGTATTTTTTAGTTCTTCTGCACATTTGTTGAGTTTCTTTCCAGTTCTAGGTTTTATTGAAAGTGCCATATAAAACTCCCCTATTGTTACTGTGGAGTCATCGATTTGTCTTTTCAACTCTTTTATAGTTTGATTTATGCATTCTGGAGCTCTTTCATTGGGTGCATAGACATTTATTATGGTTATGTCTTCTTGTTCCAATCATTATTATATAATGTCCTTCCTTGTCTCTTATGATCATTTTTGTCTTAAGGTCTATTTTATCAAAATTAATATTGCCATTTCTGCTCTTGTTTGGTTGCATTTACATGTATATCTTTCCAACCCTTGATTTTTAGTCTATTTTTATCTTGCTGTTTAAGGTGAGTTCCTGTAAACAGCATATTGATGGCTCATGTTTTCTTAGTCAGCCTGCAACTCTCCATCTCTTCTGTGGTGCATTTAATCCATTTTGATTCAGTGTAATAAATGAAAAGTATAAATTTATTAATGACAGTTTTATGATGTGTTTTTTGTGGTGTCATTGATTTCTTTCTTCCATATAATTTTCTCTACAGACCTCATTTTGTTCTGAGTGGTATTATCATCTCCTTCATTTCTATTGTTTTAGTATTTGCTAAATATTTGTGCTTGTCCTCTTTTTCATTTTCATGCAGTTTATTATTTTTCTTTGATGTTCCCCTATAATTTAAAATTGTCTTCCCAAGTTTAAAACAGTCTCTTCTAACTCTCAATTGTCTTGTCTCCCTCACCATTTAGAAGCTTCGCAACTACAGTATTTATTTCCACTTTTTGGTTTGTAGTTGTTCTAATTTACCAACTGATGTCTCAGGTTCCTTGTTTAGAGTCTTGTAAGCTATTTTCACTTTGTATACTTTTATAACTGTGTTGGTTTCTGGGTTATGTCATCATGTGTGTTACTCATTGGTTGTTGTTTGCTGCTGTTGGTTTCTGTCCATAGGACTCCTGTTAGCATTTTTTGTAAAGATGGTCTGGTTTAAACACATTTTCATTATTTCTGCTTATTTGGAAGTCCTCTAATTTCACTCTCATATTTGACAGATACTTTTGCTGTGCATATAATTCTTAGCTCAACTTTTTTTTTTTTTTTTCAGGGTTTTATAGATATAATTCCACTGCCTTATGGCCTGCATGACTTCTGCCAAGAAATCAGAGCTTAGTCTTAGTGGTTGCCCTTTTTAGGTGACTTTTCATTTTTCTATGGTGCTTTCAGGATTCTTTCTTGTCTTTGGTCTTCGTGAGTATGATGATGATATGTCTTGGTATTTTTCTTTTGCGGTATATTCTGTTTGGGGTTTATTGAACATCTTCAGTGGATATATTTTCATCTTTCATCATATTAGGGAATTTCTCTTCAAATATTTTTTGTCAATTTTCTTTGTGGTTTTATCTGTCTCTTCCTGTTCTGGAATTCCAATAATATGTAGTTTATTCTTCTTGATGATAACCGTATGAATCTTAGGATTTTTTCATTATGTTTTGATTTTTTGTATGGTTGATCCCTTAACAAAGTAGTATTGAGGTTTTTGTCTTCAATGTCATGAATTCTGTCTTCCACTGACATATTTCTTCTCCTTTGCCCATCCAATGTGTTATCT
>NW_006922362.1:338620-350601 GCF_000298275.1 Orycteropus afer afer
GCTTTTATTGAGGGGAGGAGGACTGTGATGGTCTGTTGTCTCTGAGACTTTGTGATGGAATTATGTTTATGTTTAATTTGTAGTTGTATATCAGTGAGATTCACACAAGATTTTTTTTTCCCCTTTATTTTATTTTGATATATCTGTGTGAGCAGGTTACTATACTCCCCTAGTTGCTAGCTGTCAGCACTTACCACTCACCACCCGTCTCCTGTGGGTGTGATAGAGAATGAGAGGGTATGTACAGATCTGTTATTTATTCATAAAGAGAAGTTTAGGATGACTTGAGCTGGTATTCACCCCCATCTATCATTGGTCAGTGGGTGCAAAAGGAAGTAGTAGCCCTCACTCAGTAGGTGGTCTGCAGGAGGTGCAGGTATTGTTTGATTTTGTAGGAACTGTTTCTGTCTCCTACTCAGTTAGACAAATAAATAAATAAATAAATAAAAACCACCAGAAAAAAGTAGGGGGGGGGTACAAACCAGAAATGCATAAATAAGAAGGAATAATCACAAAAAAAAAGAAGAAGAAAAGAGAAAGATTTGCAATAAATAAGAAGAAAAGTTTTCAAAATAACTGAAAAAAGGATAAAAGAAAGATAATGTGAAAAAAAAGAAAGAGAGAAAGAAAGAAAGAGAGAAAGAAAATGAAAGAAAGAGCCACAGATTCTGGAGAAGGAAGAGCAACAGAAAAAAGCAATATTAAAAGAACAGGGAAAACTGCAAAAGGAAAAGCAAGGGATGTTGTTGTTCTTGTTAGGTGCCATTGAGTCATTTCCAACTCATAGCAACCCCATTTACAGCAGAATGAAACACGAACTGATCCTATGCCAGATCCATGATCCTGCTATACTTGAGTTCATCATCACAGGACTGTGTCTATCCATCTCATTGAAGGCCTTCCTCCCTTTCATCAACCCTCCACCTTACCAAGCATGACATCCTTCTCCAGGGAATGGTCCATTCTGACAACATGACCAAAGTAGATGAGATGAAGTCTGGCCATTCTCTCTTCCAAGGAGCATTTCAGCTGCACTTCCTCCAGGACATATCTGTTAGTTCTTTTAGCAGTCCATGGAACTTTCAGCATTCTTTGCCAGCACCACACCTCAGGTGGTCTTCCTTATTCATTGCCCAGCTTTCACATGCATACGAGGCGATTGAAAATATCATGGCTTCTGTCAGGCGCACCTTAGTCCTCAAGGAGACATCCTTGCTCCTCAGCACTTGAAACAGTTCTTTTGCAGTTGACCTGCCCAGTGCTACACATCATGTAAAGTCCTGACTGTTGCTTCCATTGGCATCAGTAGTTGAATCAAACAACGTGAAATCTTTGACAACCTCAATCTTTTCTCCATTTATTGTGATGCTGCTTATTGGTCCAGTTGTGAGAATTTTTGTTTTCTTTATTTTGAGATGTAATCCATATTGCAGACTGTATTTTTCAAACTTCATCAGTAAGTGCCTCAAGTCATCCTCATTTTCAGCAAGCAAAATTGTATTGTCTGCATATCTCAGGTTGTTAATGATTCTTCCTTCAATTCTGATGCCACTTTTTTTTTTCTTCATATTGTCCAGCTTCTTGGATTATTTGCTCAGTATATAGATTGAATAAGTATGGGGAAAGTATGCAACCCTGATGCACTCCCCTCCTGATTTTAAACCATGTAGTGTCCCCTTGTTCTGTTCGAATGACAGCCTCCTGGTTAAGATACAGGTTCCTTATGAGTACAATCAAGTGTTCAGGAATTCCCATTCTTCTCAATGTTATCGAAAATTTGTCATCATCCACACAATCAAATGCCTTTGTATAGTCAATAAAACACAAGTAAACATCTTTCTGGTATTCTTTGCCTTGAGCTAAGATCCATCTGACAGCAGCTATGATATCTTGTTCCACGTCCTCTTCTGTATCCAGCTTGCACCTCTGGATGTTCTCTGCCAATATACTGCTGCAACTGTTTTTGAATTATCTTCAGTAAGATCTTACTTGTGTGTGATATTAATGATATTGTCCTCTAATTTCCACATTCTGTAGGATCACCTTTCTTTGGAACGGGTACAAAAATGGATCTTTTCCAGTCAATTGGCCAGATAGCTGTTTTCCAAATCTGTTGGCATAACCAAGTGTGTACTTCCAATTGGGCATCAGTTTGTTGAAATATCTCAGTGGGTATTCCATCAATTCCTGGAGCCTTGCCAATTCCTTCATTGCAGCTTCAACTTCTTCCTTCAATATCATTGGTTCTAAATCATATGCAACCTTCTGAAATGGATGAAGATTGACCAGTTCTTTTTGCTACAGTGATTCTGTGTATCCCTGCCATCTTCTTTTGAATTTTCCTGCATCATTCAATATTTAGCCCATTTTTGTTGTTGTTGTTGTTGTTGTTGTTGTTAACCTGACTCATAGCGACCCCTCCTTGGGTTTCTGAAGTAATATCCCTATGGAAGTAGATTGCCCCATCTTCCTTCTGAGGAGTGGCTGGTGGGTTTGAACCCCCAGCCTTCTGGTTAGCCGTCAAGTGCTTTAGGCACTATGCTAGCAGAGCTCCTATTTTTCCCAAAGACTCTCAATATTGCAACTTGAGGCTTAAATTTTTCTTCAATTCTTTCAGCTTGATAAATACTGAGGATGTTCTTCCGTTTTGGTTTTCTAACTCTACGTCTTTGCACATTTTATTATAGTAATTGGCTTTGTCTGCTTGAGCTGCTCTTTGAAATCTTCTGTTCTGCTCCTTTATCTTGTCATTTCTTCCATTTGCTTTAGCTACTCTCTGTTCAAAGGCAAGTTTCAGAGTCTCTTCTGTCATCCATTTTGGTCTTTTCTGTTCTTAACTTTTTAGTGATCTCTTGCTTTCTTCATGGATAATGTTCTTGATATCCTCCCACAATTCTGGTTTCTGGTCGTTGATGTTCAATGCATGAAATCTATTCTTTAGATGATCTCTAAATTCAGAAGGGATATATTCAAGATCATATTAGGGTCTCTTGGACTTGTTTTAATTGTCTTTGACTTCAAGTTGAACTTGAACATGAGCAGTTGATGGTCTGTTCCACAATCAGCTCCTCGCCTGGTTTTTGCTGAAGATATTGAGCTTGTCCACACCTCTTGCCACAGATGTAATCAATCTGATTACTGTGTGTTCCATCTGGTGAAGTCCACGTGTACAGCCACCATTTGTGTTATTGAAAAAAGGTGTTTGCGATGAACAAGTCATTGGTCTTGCAAAATTCTACCATGCGAGTTCCAGCATTATTTTTCCCGCCAAGGCCAAAATTTCCAGCTACTGGTGATTCTTCTTTGTTACCAACTTTTGCATTCCAGTCACCCGTGATAATTAGCACATCCTGATTGCATGTTCAGTCAATTTCAGACTGCAGAAGTTGATAAAAATCTTAAATTTCCTCATCTTTGGCTTTGGTGTTTGGTGCATAAATTTGAATAGTATTCATTTTAATGTGTCTTCCTTGTAGGCATATGGATATTATCCTATCACTGACAGCATTGTACTTCAGGACAGATCTTGAAACATCCTTTGTGATGATGAATGCCGCACCATTACTGTTCAAACTGTCATTCCCAGCATAGTAGATCATATGATTGTCTGATTCAAAATGGCCAAAACCCATACATTTCACCTCACTAATGCCTATGATATCAATCTTTATGCATTCCACTTCATTTTTGACAACTTCCAATTTTCCTAGATTCATATTTCATACATTCCACGTTCCAAAGATTAATAGATGTCTGCAGCTGTTTGTCCTCAATTTGGGTGGTGCCACATCAGCAAATGGAGGTCTTGAAAGCTTTACCTTATCCATATGAATAAGGCTGGGTTTACTCTTTTGATGCAGCTTTTTGTCCCAGTCCTATTTTGAGAGGCTTCTAACCTATCCAGACTATACATAAAGTTGTGCGGTAATGTATCAGATAGTGTTTCTTTGCTATTCATAAGGTTTTCCTTAGCCAATTCTTTGAGAAGTGGACAGCGTCTTTCTTCTTCCTAGTCTCTCTCAGTCTGTAAGCTGGGCTGATACCTCTGCACCATGTACAACCCACTGGGTTTGAAACACTGGTGGCTTAGCCTCAAGACAAATCCACACGTCAGCATGGTAGGACAAACCGACATACAAGTTTGTTTCCCTGTTGGAATACTCTTCTACCATCCTTACCTGGGTCCCTATAGCTGATTTCTCACTCTGTTCTGGTCCCTGGGCCTATTCCTCTCCTCTCTCCCACTCTCCCGCCCTGCCGCTTTGGGATGTGGCCTGGGTTCCCTCTCCTCACCTGGATCCCTGAGGCTCACTCCTCATCTGTTCTGGTCCACAGGCCTATTCCTCTCCTCTCTCTGGTTCTCCCACCCTGCTGCTTTGGACGTGCCTGGGGTTCCTTCTCCTCACCTGGATCCCTGCAGCTGACTCCGTATCTGTCCCGATCCCCAGGTGAAAAAAGGGCAAGGAGGTCACATCTTCTGACCTCCTCTAACCACACAAGATGAAGACAGAAGCACCATCAGTAACCCAAAACCTATTCCTGCAAGGCCAGACATGCTGCCTCCCTCCAGCCCTTTTACCAACCATTCCTCCTAAAGCACATACCACCTCTCTCCTTGGTTTGATAATTCACTGCAGTAGTCACACAGAATTCACTGATTACAGGGTTTATTAGGGAAGCACCAGGGTACAACTCAAATTCAGGAAAAACAATCAGTCACTCTCCCAGTCCACCATCTCTCATCCAACAGTCTCTCACAGTCTCTCTCCTAGCAATGCATGTCCCTTGGTGTCTCACTCAGCAATGTGTGTCCCTTGAATCTTTTTCCCAGCCGCATGTGTCTCTCAGGACCACATATCTTTTTCAGCAGCACCTTCTTCCTCAACCAGCAGACAGAGAGAGTTCTGCCTCTAGGAGGCCTCCTTTTGAGCCTGGCAGAGTGGCCAAACCAACCAAACATAACATCAGAATTCTAAGCACCTGAGAGTGGGACCCTCCCAGAACATTGTTTTGTGCCACTCCCAACAGAAATATCCCAGGGGGACAACTTTAGCAATCAGGAGCTCCTCAGTTGCCCATGGCAAATTCCACCTCAGAGTTTACAAAGACTTATGGGTAGAAAAGCCCCACTAAGTAATTTACTACACCATACCAGGCCTATTCCCCTCCTCTCCCTGGTTCTCCTGCCCTGGTGCTTTGGGCATGTCTGGGTTCCCTCTCCTCACCTGGATCCCTGAGGCTCACTCAAAACCAAGGGATGGGAAGATCCAAAAGAAGGGAAAAAGAAGAGAACCAGAAAAAGGAAAGAGGAAGAAAAAAATGACAGGAAAGAGAATTAAAAAAGACAGAAATGAGGAAGATAAAAAGAATAATTAAAAAAAAAAAAAAAAACTTTTGGGGGTTGGGCAAGCACCCAGGCTCTGCTGGACACAAACTTGGATGGAACTCTTGAAGGTCAAGAAGGTGGTTGGAGGCAGGGGGATGGCCACATCCCTGTTCACCAAGAGGGAGCAGAGTACAAGATTAACAAGGGGAATATCACACCTCTCCAGTCATCAGTCTCTAGTGTTGTTGCCTGTGTTGTCCTTGGCAGGCAGAGCCCACTCTCAGGTTGTAGTCCAACTAAGAACATTACCCCCACACTCAAAATGGCTGCACTGGCCTCTTGAAAAGATCCAAAATTGTTGCACCCTCAGGACAGCTGCTGACAGTCCACAAGTCCACCTGTCCCCTTCATCGTTGTTCTCTCTTCTGGTCATCAGGCACCAATGTAGTCTTCGCCTGTGCAACCATGGTGAGCAGAGCTGTTTCTTAGGTTCTTACCAGGAAATAGTCATAATGGTTGTGCCCTCAGGATAACCAGTAGTCCACAGCTCCATTTGTCACCTTACTCACTGTTTCATTCTGGTTCTTTTACTGTTGTTATTTGCCGTCAAGTTGGACCCAACTCATAGTGACCCCTCCTTGGATTTCCAAGGCAGTATCACTACAGAAGTAGATTGCCCAACCTTTCTTTCGAGGATTAGCTAGTGGGTTTGAACCTTGAGCCTTCTGGTTAGCAGGCAAGTGTCTTGGGCACTAGTTGGTATTTAAACCACTTATTTATGCTTCCTTTCAAAGCTCAGGGTTCCAGGATCATCTTCTGTATCAGGTTCAATTGGTTTCTCACTGTTTTGTTGCAGAAGGTCTGTGTAATTTTTTTTGCCTATTCTGCTGTCTTGCCAGAACTCTCAGACTTATTTTTTCTGATTTTTTTTTTTCTTTCCTTCTGTGCTGCTAATGAAATCCCTAATTGATGGTGGAAACTAAGCTAAACTTATTTTTTTTTTTTCAACATAAAATTTGAAATTTAAGAAATGTCTTATAACTTGGTAAAGTGTTGTTATCTACTTTCCAAAATATTTTTTTTTGGGGGGAGGGAAATGAGTATTTAAGAAAAACACTTATTTCTTAGAGAAAAGCCAAATTCCAGATGTCTTAGAGTACAATCAATGATTATTTTAATTCAAATGTATTTTGAATTAATGTAATGCTCTATGATCTAAATCTATGTGAAATATACCACAAGTGAGATATTTCTTTTAAAAAAACTTAAGTTCTCTGGTAAACAAATTTAGGGTAAATACATGTATTTGAGTAGAAAAAACAAAGGTGAAGTAAAATAAATAAAGGAATTTTTAGAGAACGATTCTCATGAAATAGAATAACTTAATTGGTTTTACAATCCAACTTGGAGGACAATGGTGAGATTGCTACTGAAAAAAAGAATGAGCTTTATTAAAAACTAAGAAAATAAAAGCGTGTAAGTAAGGTTGGATGTGGGTGTTGCCAACATATTCCAAAAAATGGAATATGCTTTCTCAGGTAGAATTATTTCCTCAAAATTATTGTTGTTTTTGTTGTTAGGTGACAGCAAGTTGAGTTCAATTCATAATGATGTATAAAACTTAGTGAAACACAGTCCAGTCCTTCGAAGTCCTCATAATTATTGCTATGTTTGAGCTTTTGTTGCAATCACTGTGTCTATCCATCTCAGTGAGTGTCTTCTTCCTCCCCGACACTCTGCCAAGCACTGTATCCTACTTCTACACCATAATTCAGAACATCCACTGATTCTGACTCATAATGATCTTACAGGGCAGAGTGAACTGCCCCTTAGGGTTTTTGAGCCTATAAATGTTTATGCAAGCGGTATGACTCATTTTTTCTCGCATTGAGCAGCTGGTGGATTTGAACCACCAACTTTTTGGTTAGCAGCCCAATGCTTTAATCACAATGTCTCCAGGGTTCCTTCCATGATTCAAAGGCATCATTTGTTCTGCAGTCTTCGATATTCATTGTCCAGCTTTCTTATATATACGAGGTAATTGAAAATACCATGGTGTGTGTAATGCACTCCTTACTCCTCAAAGTCTTTATTTGTTTATTTTAACACTTTAAAGAGGTCTTTTTGCAGCAGAGGTGTAGAATGCAATACTTCCTTTGATTCCACGAAAGCTTCTTCCTTTGGCTTTGATTGCGGATCCAAGAAAAATGAAATCCTAGACACTTCAGTCTTTTCACTATTTATCACAATGTTGCTTACTGGTCAAGCTGAGAGTATTTTTGTTTTCTTTCTGTTGTGGTGTAATCCATGCTAAAAGCTGTGCTCATTGATCTTTTAGTAAGTACTTCAAGTCCTCATATCTTTCAGCAAGCAAAGTTATGTCATCTGTATATCACAGGTTGTTAATGAGTCTCAGTCCTGATGCCACATCCTTCTTCATATAGTCCAGCTTCTCAGATTATTTGCTCACCATACAGATGGAATAAATATGATGAACAGATATGTTTCTGTCACACACCTTTCCTGATATTAAGCCACACTCTATCCCTTTTTTCTGTTTGAATGACTGCTTCTTGTTCTATGTACTGGTTCAGCAGTCGCACAGATAAGTCTTTTGGAATTCTCATTCTTCCCAATGTTATACATACTTTTTATGATCCACACTGCCAAAAGGTTTTAGGTAGTCAGTGAAACACATATTTGTGATACTCTCTACTTTCAGCCAAGATCCATTTGATAACACTAATGACATCCTTCATGCCATGACATCTTTTGACTCCAGATTGAGTTTCTGGCATTTCTATGTTGATATACAATTCCATTTTTTTTTTTTTTTAATTATCTATAGCAAAATTTACTTGTGTGTGATATCAATGATATTATATGATAATTTCTATATTTTAATATGTCAGTTTTCTTTTGTGGGCACAAATATTGATCTCTTCTATTTGATTGTCCTTGTAACTGCTCTTCAAATTTCTTGGCATTTGAAATATCTCCTTTGTTATTTTGTCAATTTCTTGAGACTTATTTCTCACCAATGCTTTCGGTGCAGCTTGAACCTCTTCTCTCAATACCAGTGTTCTTTGATCACTTGTTCCCTCTTGAAATTATTGAACATTCAACAATACATTTCAGTACAGTGTCTATTTCTTCCATCTTCTTGTGACACTTCCCGCATCATTCAATATTTTGTCAACAGAATCCTTCAGTATTGAAGTTTGAGGCTTAAATTTTTCTTCAGTTCTTTCAGCTTGAGAAAGTCAAGCATAGTTTTACATTTAGCTTTCTAACTCTAGGTCTATACACATTTCATAATAGTTTACTTTGTCTTCTTAAGACATCTTTTGATATCATCTGTTCAACTCTTTTACTTCATCATTTCTTCCATTTTCTTTAGCTAATCTATGTTACAGAAGCTCTGCTAATGTAGTGCCTAGGGCACTTGACTGCTAACCAGAAGGCTGGCTGTTCGAACCCACCAGCCACTCATTGGAAGGAAGGTTGGGTAATATACTTCCTCAGTGATACCCTCTTGGAAACTTAAGGAGGGTTCACTATGAGTCAGGCCCAACTTGACAGCACACAACAACAATAACAACAACAATCTATGTTACAGAGAAAGTTTCAGAGTGTCTTCTAACCTTCATTTTGGTCTATATATTTTTCCCTGTCTTTTAAATTGCTTCTTTCTTTCCTTGAAAAATGTCTTTGAAATCATCCTAAAACTTCTCTACTCTTCAGTCATTATCATTCAATGTGTCAATTCTTTTTTGTAATGGTCTCTAAATTCAGGTGGAGCATACTGAAGGTTGTGCTTTGGCTCTCCTGGAATTCTTTTAATTTTCTTCAGCTTCAAATTGAATTTATACATGTATAATTATGGTCTGTTTCTCACTTGGCCCCTGGCCTTGTTCTGACCAATGATACTGAGTTTCTCCCATATGTCTTCCTTTAGATGTGGTTGATTTGATACTTGTGTATTACAACTGTTAAGGTCCGTGTATATATTTACTGTTAATGTTGCTGGAAAAATATTTTTGTAATGAATAAGTCATTAGTCCTGTAAAATTCTCTCTTGTGATTTCCAGCCTTGTTTCTACCACCATGGCCGTATTTCCAACTACCAATACTTTCTCTCTGTTTCCAACTTTTGTATTCCAGTTACTGGTAATTACCAATAAATCCTGATTGCACATTTGATCAGTTTCAGACTACAGATATTGCCAAAAATTTTCAGTATATTTTTCTTTGGCATTAGTGATTGGTGTGTTTAACAACAGTAATGTTAACTGGTATTCCTTATAGGTATATGGATATTATCCTATCACTGACAATGTTGTATTTCAGGGTAGGTCTTAAAATGTTCTTTTTGATGATGAATGTGACACCTTTAACCTTCAATTTGTCATTTCCAGCATAGTAGACTATATGATTAACTGATTCATAATGTCAAATACCAGTCCATTCCAGGTCACTAATGCCTAGGATATTGATTTTTAAGTGTTCCATTTAATTTTTGATGACTTCCAATTTTCTGAGATTTATACTTTCTATATTCTACATTCCAGTAGTTGATGGGTGTTTGTAACTGGGTCTTCTAATTTTGAGTCATAGCACTTTAGAAAATGAAGGTCCCCAAAGCTTTTCTTTATCCACAGCGTTTAGGTTGACTGTATTTTGAGGATGCAGCTTTTCCCATCATATTTTGAGTGCTTTCAAATCTTAGTGTTTATTTTCCAGCATTATATCAGATAATGCTCTACTGTTATTCATTATGTTTTCTTTAAAATTGTTATCATTATACACAGACAGGTTATCATATGATGTTATAATTATCAGAGTTATTATTTACTTCTTTTAGATAAGTCAATGAACAAAAGTATATTCTTATTTCATATGTGCATGGTCTTCAAATATTAATGGATTAAATAATTAGTTTGAACATCAAAATCAAGTCTCTAGTTGATGCAGTCATTGTATAAAATATGTTTTCAAAACTCCTGTAGGCAAAATGCTAATTAAGCATTATTAAAACTCTAAACCAAACTCACTGCTATCAAATCAATTTTGAATCATAGGTATCCCCATTGAGTTTCTAAGGCTCTAAAACTTTACAAAAGCAGATTTGTATATCCTTCTTCCTCGGAGCAGCTGGTGAATCTGAACCATCAGCTCTTTAGTTAGCAGCCAAAAATCTTAACCACCACACCAGCAGAGTTCCTGTTATTGCCAAATCAAAAACAAACTCATTGTCATTGTGTCCCATCTGACTCATAGAGAGCCCTCCTTGGCTTCCTGAGACAGTATCACTACAGCAGCAGATTGCCCAATCTTCTTTCTAGGAGTTGTTGTTGTTGTTGTTCCTAGGAGTAGTAACATTTAAATTGCTATTGCTCTTTATCATTAAAAAGAAGCACCATAATGATCACTAAGATTGAAAATTCATCACAGTTAATATATTGAAATATAAATGATAGAAATTTAAAAGCATTTTGTATGATAATCATAAGTTGCAAATTTTAAAATATTACTCTCGTTTTATAGCATTTTGTTGTAAATTGTAATCTTATCATTCAATTAGAATAAACTGCAAATACATATCTAATATTCCCTACTGAGCATATCTACCTAGAAATTTTTTTCTTCAATATCTGGAATTTAAGTGCAATAATAGTATTAGTAACAAAGTTTTGAGAAAGATAGAAATAAGCTAGTTTAGTACTGTTCACCCAAACACAGAAGTTCTTTATTTCTACTTGCCCACATACAAAAGTTTGTAAAAAATCAGCCTATATTTCTTAAAATATTATTTGTAACAAGAATATTAATGTAATTAAGTAGTTTCCCTTAACTAAATTCAGGAAAGAAAACAGACAGAAGATAAAAATGTGAAAAATATTTCATGAATTGTGCTGGATTTTTCTTTCTTTTTTTTTTTAATTTAATTTTTTCATGCTGCCAATGGATCTGAGATGCCTGAACCTAGCAATTAAAATTGAGTGTGCTTGTGGAAAGTGATGTGTTTTAGTTATATTGAATTTCATGTACTACTGGAAACTTTTACCTAAGGTATTGCATGTACAATTATAGGAACTATATGAAAGTCACAACTCTGTCATTTAATCTTCAAGTCATCTGTTATATCATGAATAAATAGCAGGGAGTAAGGGGAGAGCACAGCATTGGGAGTACACTACAGAGTCCTCAGTTTCTAGCTAACAATATCTCCACAGGTCAAAGTGTAAATTTCTGCTATTCTATACAAGAACAAAATTAATTTGCTCTGAAATTTGCTAGAGTAAGATACAAGATAACATATTAAAATTGTTCTATAAATGGTAAAGCATAAATCACAGTTCTATTTATTCTATGCCAGTATATAGAACACAAGTTATTGCTCCAAACATAGTCTACCAAATATTACAATATTAATAGTATCTCACTGAAGTAACTATCATCCCTAATCCCTCTCCTGTTGAAATACCTTTTGTTGTTAATACAGATGGAGAAATGAAACAAAACCCAACAATGTTCTGTCCACAAGGAACTCACTTTAAACAGAAGATAATTTTGGACCCCTGAGCCTTGAAGGAAAGGATGCAGAATTGGACTAAACCCCAACTAGCAGAAGAATTTGCATGAAAATACAAAA
>NW_006922362.1:350701-356247 GCF_000298275.1 Orycteropus afer afer
AGTAAATGAAGAAAAAACAGCACAAATGCTGTTGCTTCCAGAAGTGTATCTAGTAACTGTTTCTGTAACATGACCAGAAGCATAAGTAACAATATCCTCTGTTGGTGAGGCTAACAGGAAATAAAAATTCTTTTATATTACTTTTAGGAGTGCAAACAATTATATCTCTCAGTAGGATACTTTAGTTTCATCATAATTATAATTTTAATGGTAAAAGTACAAATAAATGTATTTACTCCTTGAGCTAGCTGGGATTATCCTAAGTATGTACTTTTCTCATTATGTCATTAAGTGCAGCATAGTTTGCAATGTCAATAACAATAATTAAATAACCTAGTTTTTTTTTAAGAAAAGAAATGCTGAAATAAATTAAAACGTATTTAAAAAGTTATAATATGTTACTTTAATGAATGAGGAAGCTCTTTGTGTATTTACATGAAAATAGACTTCAAGAAATTTTAAATTTGAAATAAAAGCAGAGAAATGCACATAGGGTGTATTTTGTGTGTTAAAACTGGAGGATCAGTATATATTCACAAGTCCGGGAATTTTCATAAACTCTAGAATGATAGACAAGAAATAGATAAAGTTGGCATCTGTTGAACAGTTTGTTGGGAATGCTGTGGAGCATAGGGAGGGAAATAACCTTTTACACTTCATTCTTTCATCACATGAATGTATTACCTATACAGCCATTTTGTAATAATTTAATTTTTATTGTTGTTGAGAATACGCATAGCAGAACATGCCGCAATTCAACTACTTTACATGTACAATTAAGTAACAATATTCTTTAAGTTTTGTAAACATTCTCATTCTCCTTTTCCAAATGGTCCCTCCACCATTAATATAAACTCATTGTCCCCTAAATGTTCCATCTAATCTTTTGAGTTGCTGTTGTTGATTTAATCTCAAACAGATAGTTCTTAAAAGAGCACTGTGCACAAGGTAGATATTTTTTACTGGTTAAGCTGAACTATTGTTTGGTTTCAAGTAGACTTTGGAGAAAATTATGGTTTAAGATTGAGAGTAGAAACAGTATTTCAGAAAAATCGTTTCAAGAATTTATCCAGCCTTATTGACTCTAGAATATCTGGATTCCATGAGAATTTCAAATTCTACTCTACATTTCCTCTCTTTTGATCAGGAATTTTCTGCAAAATCTTTTTAATCAATATTTTCAGCACTGACAGATAACCATCAGTTCTTTTGGTCTCACTGCAAAGGTGGCAGTTGTTCATGGAGACAATTAGCCACACATTCCATTTCTTCTTCCTGACAGGTCCAGGAAGAAAACTTTTGTTCTATTGTGCATGGGGGGGGGGGGTCACTGTGAGTCAGAGATGAGTCCACATCACTTAACAATAACAACAGCATGCCTGTTTAGGGTGGGATTCATCTTAAGTCCCACCTTGCTGGAGGGTGTGACCCATATCACTACTCTTACCTTCTGTGAAAGTATATAGTAATGTTCTAGGAAAGCTAGCTCTCTTGTTCCAATTCTGCATTTCTGTCATCATCATCTTACCCCTGGGCTTGAGACAGCAGCCACCACCTGACCTTGCCAACCTCTGCAAACATGTGAGTTGAAAGAATCCTCCAGACCTATCCACAGACCTGAGATTTGTCAGCCTGCCAGGGTCCCAGCCTTCCCCCTCCCCCACGGTCACCTTGTGAGCTGTTTCCTTGTGAGTTTATGAGTTCTGTGAGACTTTACATTGAATTATGGAACACTAAGACAGGAGGGAACTTATTGAGGGGAGCAGGAGGAGTTGATGTCGGAGATGGTGGAGTACCAAAGCAGTTTAGAAAAATTAAACATTTGGTATATCTTTAACTTCCACCTCATAGGGGCTGACCTTGTGCTGATCTTTCTAAAATAAATTATTCAAGCAAGTTGTTTGTATTTTTGTTAGATAAATTGTTTCTGAAGATTTTTTCCTAGTTGGTAAGGTGTCTATGTACACTTGCAATAGAGTTCTTTCACATTAAGTGTTTAATTTTTGAGGTCTCATCTATCTAGTTTGTCTTTTTTCTGTTTGTGAACTTGTTATGTTTGTTATCTTATTTTTACAACACATTATATCCCATAATTTCTCTTTAAGTGTTCTTTCAGGAATTTTTCAGTTTGAGGTTTACCATTTAGTTAATTTTTGTGTATGGTTGTTTTTTGTGTATGGTGTGAGATCTGGGTTCTGTTTCATTTTTCTGCAGGTAGAAATTTATGTTTGCCAGCGCCATTGCATTCAACAAGGAAGGTTATGTCATTTGCATATCAAAGATTGTTAATAAGTCTTCCTCCAACCCTTGATAATCATATTTTCCTTCATGTAGTCCAACATATCAGATTATTTGCTCAGCATACAGATTAAGTATGATGAAAGGATATAACCAGGACCCACACCTTTCCTGATTTTAAACCATATAGTATCTTCTTGTTCTCTTTGAATGACTGCCTCTTGGTCTATGTAGTAGTGTTTTACAATTTTCATTGTATTTGTATTTTATGTCCCAGATTATTTTAATACCTTAGTATTTTATGGATTTAGGGATAATTTTAAATGAGATTGTTTCCTTGATATCTTTTTCAGAGTACCCTTTGCAGGTGCAGAGGAACCAAACTGCTTTATTGTGTATTGATCTTATATCTTGCAACATTACAAAATTATTCTATTAGTGTCAATAGATTTTTTGTGGAATATCTAGAGTTATATATGGATATGATCATGTCATTTGCAAATACCACACCTGGTCTCTCAGTTTATTGTACAGTGGTGACTTCTGCATTGCTAAGATATTGGAAGAAATGTCACCAGTATTTAAAATACCATCAAGGTCACTCATGGTGGATAGGTTTAGAAGAGTTTATAGATTATGACAGACTAGGAAGAAGTCTGTCCTATGAATAGTCCTAAAGCATTGCCTGATATATTGCCTAATTGAATTGCTCAGGTTGGAAAGCACTCAAAAGACCACTGGGGAAGAGTTGACCTTAATGATGTGGCTTGTGTAAAAGTTTTAGGACCTTCATTTGCTGATAAATCATGACCGAAAACTAGAAGAAAAAGCTGTAACATCCATTAATAATCAGCACATGGGATGTACGAAGTATGAATCTAGGAAAATTGGAAGCTGTCAAAAATGAAATGGAATGCATAAAGATCAATATCCTATGCATTAGTGAGCTGAAATAGATTGGTTTTGGCCACTTTTAATCAGAAAATCATATGTTCTGCTATGTTGGGAATGGCAAATTGAAGAGGAATAGCTTTGCATTCATCATCACAAAGAATGTTTCAAGATCTATCTTGAAGTATAATGCCATCAGTAATAGGATTGTATCTATATCACTACAAGGAAGACCAGTTAATAGTAATGTAATTCAAATTTGCACACCAAATACTAAAGACAAAGATGAAGAAATTGAGGATTTTTACCAACTTCTGAAGTGTGAAATTTACCAAACATTCAATCAAGATATATTGATGATTACTGGCGATTGGAATGCAAAAGTTGGAAGAAAAGAAGAATCACAGGTAGTTGGGAAATATGGCCATGGTGATAGACATGACACCGGAGACCTCATGACTGAATCTTGCAAGACCAGCAACTTATTCATTACAAATACCTTTGTTCAACAGCACAAAGAGTCTATACACTGGACCTCATGGACCTTACTAGATACAATTCACAGGAATCATATTGACTACATCTGTGGAAAGGGGTGATGGAGAAGTTCAATATTATCTATTAAAACCAGGCCAGGAGCTGACTGTATTTTATTTAGTTAGTTAGTTTTAGGTTTATTTTATTTTTTGATACATCTATATTTGGGGTGATATGCAGGTGGTGTTGTTAGTATTAATTTCTAGGTTTTGTCTGTCATTGTTGGTTCTCTGTCTAAAGTATTCCTTTTGGCATTTATTGTAACTTTGAAATGTTTTTTTGCAAATTTCCTTAATTTCTGTTTCTCTAGGAATGTCCTAATTTCACCATCGTAATTCAGTGACAATTTTCAGGATATATAAATCTTAACTGGCATTTTTTTTTTCCTTTCAGGGTTTTATATATTGCTTTGTTGCCTGTGTTGTTTTGGCTTAGAAATCAGAACTCCTTTGTAGGTGAATTTGTGTTTTTCGTGAGCTGCTTTCAAGATTTTTACTTTGTCTTTGGTTTCGGTAAATTGGATTATGCTATGTTTTTGTTATTTTCCCCTTAGGGTCTACCCTATTTGGGATTTGTTGAGATTCTAGAATTCTTATCTTCTCATCTTTCATTGTTGTTGTTATGTGCCCTTGAGTCTCCCCGACTCATAGCGACCCCTCCTTGGGTTTCCGAGGCAGTATCACTACAGAAGTAGATTGCCCCATCTTCCTTCCAAGGAGTGGCTTGTGGGTTTGAACCACCAGGGAAATTCTCTTCCAATAATTCTTTGAATTTCTTTGAAAAGGAAATTTCCTTTTTTTTTTTTTTTTGGTTTCCTCTTGATCTATAATTCCAATCACATGTCAGTCATTCCTTTTACTGGTGTTCCAAATGACTCTTAGGTTTTTTCATTTTTTTCCTTGCTTTTTGTTTTTCTAACAATTTAGTGTGAGAGATTTGGCTTCAATCTTACTAGTACTGTGTTCCACTGATTAAAACCTACCCTTTTGTCATCTCAATGTGCTATTTCTAAAATTTCAGTATTAGTCTTCTGGATTTCTACTTGCTATTTTTGTATGGTTCCTAATTTTTCATTTATTTTGTCAACTTGTCTTTATATCATTTCCTTGAATTCTTCCAGAGTTTTGTATGTGCTTTTCTTGATTTTTGTCTGTGATTTCATTGAAAATGCTCTCAATGTGTTGAAAATATCTAAGTATAATTATTTGGAATTTCTTGTCAGGTAGTTCCTTAGCATTTCTTCCTCCAAAAGTTTTTCTGTCCCTTTATTTTGGTCATTTGTTTGAGATATCTTGTCTTGTTTGTGTGTGTGTGTGTGTGTGTGTGTGCTATTTATAGTTTTCTGTTGTCTCTGTGACATAGCAGTGCTAATGTATTAAGCATTTGTTATATTTTAGTCTGCTTCAGTTTGATTATTTGTTTTGTTCTCTTTTAATGTATTCTGGGCAATAAAGTAAGTGTGTTACTCTGGTTAATAGTTTGATACCCCTAGGGTGGTCACTACTTGTCTCCTTGTTTGTTTGGTAGCACATAAGACTGTGGGCAGGAGTGTCTGCTTACTGACAGTGCAGGCGAGGAAAAGAAAAAAAAAATGTCACTGCACGGGTGCAAGTTGTAACCACAAAACATGGCTGTGTGCTGTGGAAATGTGTTACTCACTCCACAAAGTATGCACCATTGAAATATGGAGAGTTAGAGACAGCACTACTGAACACAGAAGTGGTGGTGAGTGAGGTACTCAACCAGCAAAAAGAAGAAAAAAAAAATAGGAGGGAGTTGAAGAAAAATTAAAATAAATAAATAAGAGAGGGAAGAAGGACTGAGAAGATGGGAGGAAATTAAAAAAAGGGAAAAAATCTGATTTAAGTGATGGCTGCCAA
>NW_006922362.1:356477-358097 GCF_000298275.1 Orycteropus afer afer
AATGCCAGCCACCAAACACAGCTACACAGGAATGCAGTAGAGGAGGCATTCCTGCTGTTCAGGATCCACAACAGAAAAAGTGCAAGGGAAGAGGAAGAAAAACAAAGAGGGCAAGAAAAAAGAGAAGAAGGGGTGAAGATGGAAGAACTAAGTAGAAAGACAAAGAGAGGGAAAAAAAAAGTGGCATAGCACTGACTTTGGGGGAATTTTACAGGGCACTGGGTGGGTGGAGTTTGGGAGGGCCACACCTCTGATCTATGGGAGTTTGTGCAAGGTAAAAGGGGAACATATACCTCTCTGGTCACCTGATCACCAATTTGTGTGCTGGTATAGTCCTGGTCAAGTGGACCTGATTATCTGGCTCCTGCCCAATCAGAATGGTGCTGGCAGTAAGCAAAAATTGCTATGCTGTGCTATTTGGTAGTTTATTGTTTATTCCCTGTTTTCCTTCAATCTCTTCACATCATTTGTATTAGATTTTATTCTTCATCATTTGCTCTGAGGCCTGGGATCATGGATTGTCATCTGCAGGCATTTCCTTTATTTTTTCAAGACTTTGTTGTAAAGGGTCTGCATAGTGTAGCTGCTTATTCCACATCTTAGAACCTCCCCCACCCATTTTAGTCTTTATGTATAAAATTTCACCTCATATATTTCAACCCAAGAAATGTTTTAACTTATAAAATATTTTGCTTTCCTCTCATTCCTTTCTCTCCTCAAAATAAATATTTGCTTAGATTCAGGAAAATTACCAAGAAATGGCTTTTCGTTGGTATCCATAGTTAATATATGAAAAGATCTCTAGGCTGGTACCAAAGATTGCTAATTAATAAACTTATAATTCCTTTCCCTGCCTATTATGGATTATTAGATTAAAGTTGGCAGCTAGTTAATTCTAATTTCACTAATGGGGCAACAAGAAAAAAATACTTAAGTTACCTCTGGTAATATTCTTTCATGATACATATTGTGAACAAAGTCATTAACTAGGTTACATTTCAGAAGTATAGTGTCACATTTTTTCCTACAGATTTAATAAAAAGTATATTTTCACATATTTTTAAAAGAAATAATTGAAATGATATGTGATGATAAGATTTTGGGTTTTCACTACACATTCCATACAGTTGAGCAGAAATGGCTATATATTTATACACATGGTACTTATGAAGACATAATGTCAACAAGAAAAGAAAGGGTGGCCAGATGTATGCATATTTCCCTTTTTTCCCTTGTGACAAAAAGTACTTCGAAAAATAATTCATTGCTCTTGAAAAAAATAATAATAATCTTGAAAAAAACAATGTTTGGAAATATATGCAATTCAGTTTGGTTCCTGATTTGCCGTGTGAATAAAAAAGTTCATTTTTTTTTCCCCCAGATCTGTGCTTTTCATCAATTCTTTAAAGCCATATAAATTCATGGATAATTCATTACTGATTATCAAAGCTTAGAAAATGAGAAAAACAAAAATAGCCATATTGTTTATAATGTGTCATAGTCATTTTAGCTTATGTTCTTCTCAAATATTCTATGTCCAAAAGTTTCATTTTAAAGTGTGATTATGGTCAGAACAGTGAAAATATATGAATATGGCATCTGGAGTTTATATTTATTCCC
>NW_006922362.1:358622-359132 GCF_000298275.1 Orycteropus afer afer
TATATATATATATATATATGTGTGAGTGTGTGTGTCTGTGTGTTGTGGTAGTTAAGTTTGTATGTCAACTTGGCTGGGCCTTTTTGAGTAGCTGGGCAGCTGGATGTAGTATTCCCTGCGATGAGACTCATAATCAACTCCATGGTGGACTCTACTGTGAGCAGCTGAGGAGCTAACTTAGGGATATGATCTGTGTCCTGTATATAAAGAGAAGCCTTGGGGAACACTCTCTAGCTTATGGCACACTTGCATATAACCATGTCATTGTCCAGCACCCTTCTATGCTCTGCCAACCTTGGGACTTTCAATGGACTTGAATTAATGGTCTGCCATCTGATTTGGTAACATCAGGATGGTACCTTTTTACTTGTCAACCTTGTGTTTGTCAGCCTTAGCAGCCAGCAGCTGAATGAAGAAATGCCTCTAGCTTCAGTAGTCCAGGAGCAGGGGACAGATCTGAAGCCCAGGTTGAGGGGCTTTCCCCCAGCCCCTAGAGCCTGGCAATTTGAA
>NW_006922362.1:359682-368242 GCF_000298275.1 Orycteropus afer afer
TTGTTGTTGTTGTTATGTGCCATTGAGTCAAACCTGACTCATAGCGACCCCTCCTTGGGTTTCTGAGGCAGTATCACTATGGAAGTAGGATTGCCCAACCTTCCTTCCAAGGAATAAGTGGTCATAACTATTTTAAAATCAATTAAGTGAGTTGTTTAATATTAATATACCAAGATTTTACCAAGGGCAGTTCTACTCTGTCAAATGTGGTCACAAAAGTTAGAATTGACTTGAAGGGGTGGCATACAGTAACCACATGGAACACTTGACTTTCCTTTAGTGGGTCTATTCTTGTTTTAAACTGTCTTATTTTTTTCTCCTTCTAAAAGAATCTAGGAAAATTTGAACTTATCAAAAATGAAATGGAACTCATAAATATTGATATTCTAGGTATTAGTGAGCTGAAATTGACTAGTATTGGCCATTTAAAATCTGAAAATTATATGGTCTACTATGCTAGAATTGTCAGATTGGAGAAGAATGGTGTCACATTCATTGTCAAAAAGAATGTTTCAAGATCTAGCCTGAAGTACAATAATAATATCCATACACCTACAAGGAAGACCAATTAATACTACTGTTATTCAAATTTATGCACCAACCACTAAGCCAAAGATGAAGAAATTGAAGATGTTTTACCAACTTCTGAAGTCTGAAATTGACAAAACATGCAATCAAGATGTATTGATTATTATTGGTGATTGGAATGAGAAAGTTGGAAACAAAGATAAAGCATCAGTAGTTGACAAATATGGCCTTGGGATAGAAATGACTCTGGAGATAGCATGATTGAATTTTTTTTTAAACCAATGACTTATTTATTGCAAATATCTTTCTTCATCAGCATAAGCAGTGGATGTGCAAGTGAACCCCGTGGCAGTAAATCTTTATGGAAGTAGATTGCCAATCTTCCTTCTACGGAATTGCTGGTGGGTTTGAACTGCCAGCCTTCTGGTTAGCAGTCAAATGTCTTAGTCACTACTCCACCAGAGCTACTTGTTTATACAAGTGGACTTAGCCAGATGTAATACACAGGAATCAGATAGACTATATCTATGGAAAGAGGTAATGGAGAAGCTCAATATCTTCAGCCAAAACAAGTCCAGGAGTTTATTTTGGAACAGACAATCAATTGCCCATATGCAAGTTCAAATTGAAACTGAAAAAAATTAAAACAAATCTGCAAGAGCCTAAATATGACCTTGATTATACTCTACCTGAATTAAGAGATCACCTGAAGAATCAAATTAATGCATTGAATACCAATGACCAAAGAGGAGATTACTTGTGCGATGACATCAATAACATCGTACATGAAGAAAGCATATAGCCATTAAAAACAGGAAAGGAAGATAAAAACAACATGATATCAGAAGAGACTCTGAAACTTGACCAGAGGGTAGCTAAAGCAAAGGAAAAAATGTGAAAATAGCTGAACAGAAGATTTCAAAGGGTAGCTCAAGAAAACAAAGTAAAATATTATAATGAAATGTGTGAAGAACTGGAGTTAGAAAACCAAAATGAAGAACACACTTGGCATTTCTCAAGAAGAAAGAACTGGGGGAACAATTTAAGACTTGGGTTACAAAGTTGGAAGATTCTATGGGCAAAATGTTGAATGATGTAGGAAGCATCAAAAGAAGATGAAAGTAATACACAAACACTGTACCAAAAATAATTGGTCAATGTTCAACTCTCAGTAGGTAACATAGAATCAAGCACCAATGATATTTAAAGGTGAAGTACAAGTGGCACTGGAAGAATTGGCAAAAGCAAGGCTGCAGGTTTGACAGAATACCCATTGAGGTATTTCAAAAAATGGATACAGCACTGGAGGCATGTAGTCAATTATGTCAAGAAATTTGGAAGACAGTTGCCTGATCGTCCACCTAGAAAAAATCTATATTTGTGCTTATTCCAAAGAAAGGTGATCAAAAAAAAAAAGTGGGAATTATCAAACAATAATCAAACAATATATCACATGCAAGTAAAATTTTGCTGAAGATAATCCAAAAATGGTTGCACAGTATATTTCTACGGAACTTCCTGAAATTCAAGCTGGATTATGAAAAGGACAGGAAATAAGTGAAAAGCTTGTAGCTGTCAATTGGATCTTGGCTGAAAGCAAAGAATACCAGAGAGATGTTTACCTGTGTTTATTGACTATGAGAAAGCATTCAACTGTGTGGATCATAACAAATTATGGATAACATCGGGAAGAATGAGGTTCTAGAACAATAAATTGTGCAACAGAGGAACTGTAAATAGAAAAAGAGGCTATTATGCAAACAGAACAAATAGTTACTTTGTGGTTTAAAATCAAGAAGGGTGTAGACCAGGGTTGTGTCCTTTACTTATTCAATCTGTATGCTGAGCAAATTACCTGAGAAGCTGGACTATATGGAGAAAAACACAGCCTCAAGATTGGAAGAAGATTTATTAATAACCTGAGATATGCAGATGACCCAACTTTGCTTGCTGGAAATGAAGATGCTTTCAAGCATTTACTGATGAAGATCAAAGGCTACAGTCTTCAGTATGGATTACACCTCAAAATAAAGAAAAAAAAGTCCTCATAACTGAACAAATAAACAACTTCACAATAAATACAGAAACAATGGAAGTTGTCAGGGACTCTTACTCCACAGTCAACACCAATGGAAGCAGCAATAAAGACATTAGAAATCATATTGCCCTGAGCAAATCTGCTATAAAAGACCTCTTCAAATTGTTAAGAAGCAAAAATGTCACTTTGAAGACTACGGTGTCCTAACACAAGCCATAGTATTCAAACACCTCATATGCATGTGAAAGCTGGACAGTGAATAAGGAAGACCAAATAAGAGTTTATGCCTTTGAATTGAGGTTTGAGAGAAGAATTTTGAAAACATGGACTTCCAGAAGAACAAACAAATCTTTCATGGAAGAAATGTAAAATGGTCAATATGACATGGTCATTTTGACTAGATTTTTGTAAAAAAGTATACTTTTTGTAAAAATGTATAAATGATTTTTGTGAAAAAGTATCAATTTTTGTAAAAAAAATAGTATAAATGTCTGATTCAGCTCCCATTATCTAAAGTTTTCAAAGGCCATGAAAAAAGGATGCTTTTAATCACAACAAAGAGCAAATATTAAAGGCAAGAACAAGCATGAATTGCACCCACAATTTAGGAATTGTTGTTGTTACGTGCCATCAAGTTGTCTCCAACTCATAGCAAAGCTATGCATAGCAGGACAAAACACTGCCCAGTCCTGTGCCAGCCTCATAATTTTTGCTATATCTGAGCCCATTGTTGCAGACACTGTGTCTATCCATCTAGTTGAGGGCCTTCCCCTTCTTTGTTGACCCTCCACTCTACTAAGCATGATACCCTTCACCAGAGAATGGTTCCTTCTGACAATTTGACAAAAGTAGGTGAGACGAGGTCTGGCCATTCTTGGTTCCAAGGATCATTCTGGCTGTACTTCCTCCAGGAAAGATTTGTTAGTCCTTTTAGCAGACCATGGTACTCTTAGCATTCTTCTCCAACACCACAACTCAAAAGCATCAAATCTTCTTCTGTCTTACTTATTCATTTTCCAGCTCTCCATGCATAAAAAGTAACTGAAAATTCTATGACTTGGTTCAGTAGCACCTTAGTCTTCAAGGAGACATCCTTGCTCTTCATCACTTGAAAGAGGTCCTTTGCAGGAGATTTGCCTAATGCAATATGTCATCTGATGTCTCGACTGCTGCTTCCATTGGTGTTGATTGTAGACCCAAGAAATATGAAATCCTTGACACTTCAATCTTTTCTCCATTTATCAGGAAACTAATTATTGGACCAGTTGTGAGGATTTTTGTTTTCTTTATATTGAGATGTAATCCATACTGCAGACTGTAGTCTTTAAACTTCATCAGTAAGTGCTTCAAGTCATCCTCACTTTCAGCAAGCAAAGTTGTGTCATAAGGGTATCACAGATTGTTATTGATTCTTCCTCCAATCTTAATGCCAGTTTCTTCTTCCTATAGTTCAGATTCTTGGATTATTTGCTCAGCATATAGAATAAATAAGTATGGTGAAGCGATACAACACTGACACACTCAGTTCTTGATTTTAAACCATGCAGTGTCCCCTTGTTCTGTTTGAACAACAGCCTCATGGTCTATGTACAGGTTCCTCATGAGTACAATTGAGTGTGTTGGGATTCTCATTCTTCTCAATGTTATCCAAAATTTGTCATGATGCACCCAATCGAATGCTTTTGCATAGTCAATAAACCATAAGTAAACATCTTTTTAGTATTCTTTCCTTTCAGCTAAGATCCATATGACAATTAGCAATGGCATCCCTTGTTCCATATCCTCTTCTGAATCAAGCTTGCAGTTCTGGAAGCTCTCTGTCAATAAACTGCTGCACCAATTTTTGAATTATCATCAGTAAGATTTTACTTGCATGAGATATTAATGATATTGTTCGATAATCTTAACATTCTGTGCAATCACCTTTCTTTGGAATGTATAAACATGGATCTCTTACAGTTAGTTATTCAGGTAGCTGTCTTCCAAATCTCTGGGCATAACCAAATGAGTGCTTCCAATGGGGCATCCATCTGTTGAAACATCTCAAGGAGTATTCTGTCAAATCCTGGAGCCTTGTTCACCAATTCTTTCAGTGCAGCTTTGACTTCTTCTTTCAATACCATTCATTCTCAATCATATGCCATCTCCTGAAATGGATGAACATCAACCAATTCTTTTTGGTACAGTGACTTTGTGTATTCCTTTGATCTTCTTTTGGTGGTTCCTTCATCATTCAATATTTTTGCCCATAGATTCTTTCAATATTGCAACTCGAGACTTAAATTTTTTCCTCAGTTCTTTCAGCTTGAGAAATGCTGTGTGTGCTGTTCCCTTTTGGTTCTGTAACTCCAGGTCTTTGCACATTTCGTCACAGTAATTGGCTTTGTTTTCTCAATCTGCTCTTTGAAATCTTCTGTTAAGCTCTTTTACCTTGTCATTTCTTCCATTTGTTTAGCTCCTTTCTGTTCAAGGGAAGTTTCAGAGTCTCTTCTAACATCCATTTTGGTCTTTTCTTCCTTTATTGTCTTTTTAATGACCTCTTGCTTTCTTCATGAATGATGATCTTTTTTTTTTTTTTTTAATTGTGATTTGGGCAAAAGTTTATGGAGCAAATTCACTTTTCGTGCAGCAGCTCACATACACTTTTTCTCATGACATTAACTACAATTTACCCCAATGCAACAGCTCCCCTACCACTTCCTCCTGATAGCTACTTCTTCCCTGTGTCCATCTATGCACTCCTGTAATGTGAGCTGTCTTCCTGTGCATAAAAAGCCCTTCTTTCTCTGATGATTGTTCTCTCCAAGGAGTGTATCTATCTCAGATAAATGTTGTTTGGCTGGAAGCCACAGGTGTGGGTTCAATTCCCGACCAGAAGGGCAGCTAGGGACCATAGTCTCAGTGGTTCCACCAGGTTCCATCACACCATCAAACATAGCCCCCACTTTTTTTTTTTAATGATTTTGAGTTTTGTTCCACATTGTTCTCCCTCTCTATGCAGGATCTCCACATAGATCTCCCTCCGAGTGGTTGACAGTGGTAGTCAGATACCATCTAGCTCTTCTAGTCTCATAGTATTATAAGCTGAAGGTCGCATGGACTAAGTGTTTCCATGAATCTTTGGCTGTCTTCATTATTCTTTACTCTGGATGAGGAGAGATCCATTATTGCATCTAGATGGCTGCTTGCAAGCTTTTAAGATCCAGGTTGCTACTCACCAAAGTAGGAGGTGAAACAATGTTTTGTGTAGTATGTTATGCCAATTGAGTTTGATGTCCCCTGCAACTATGGTCCCAAGCCCACAGATCCAAATACTCACTCCCTCTGGGTAGCTGGCTGTGACCAAGAAGTGACTATAACCTTCTCCCTTGTCAGCTCTACTATATACCTGGGAATTCTTACAGAACATACAAATACACTTATAGAACCATTGTCTGCCAACCCTATGTATGGTCTTGGGTATACTCCCCCTACGTAGACATACCTAACATATACCTAATATTTCAGCCTGTCCACCCATCTATCCACACATGTACACATGTTTGCCTTCACTGACAACACAGTACTGTATGTCCAAAGGGTTCATCTTTGTTGTCTGCACTTCCCTTGTACCTCTCTATGTCTTCTTCTTCCTCAATGCCACCATGTTGATCACTCACATTTGGTACATTGCCTTTCTCTTCACAGAAATCAGTACTTATCTCTACCAATCCAACAGTGTTCCCTCCCCTCCTCTCCCACCCCTGGTAACCAACAAAGAAAATTTCCTTTCATATATAAACCTTTCCTTGACTTTTACAGTAACAGACTAATACAATACTTGTCCTTTTGTGACTGACTTATTTCATTCAGCATTATTTCCTCCAAGTTCATCCATGTTATGTGTTTTGCAAATTCTAAGTTATTCTTTAGGGTTACATAGTATTCCATTGTGTGTATGTACCATAGTTTGGTTATCCACTCCTCAGCTGATGGACACCTAGGTTGTTTCCATCTTTTAGCTATTGTAAATAGTGCTGCGATGAACATGGGTGTGCATATGTCTGTTCTTGTCATGGTTTTCACTTCTTTATGAAACATACCTAGTAATGGAATGGCTGGTTAAATAGCATTTTTAATTCCAAAATTTTAAGGGATTGCCGTACTGCTTTCCACAGTGGTTGTACCATTTTACAGTCCCACCAGCAATATATGAGAGTCCCACTCTCTTCATATCCTTGTCAGCATTTGTTATTTTCTGTCTTGTTGAACTTTGCTACTTAGTGCAGGGGGAAGATGGTATCTCATTGTTGTTTTGATTTGCATGTCTTTAATGGCTAATGATCATGAGCATTTCTTCATATGTTTGTTGGCTGCCTGAATATCCTCCTTGTTGAAGTGTCTATTCATGTCTTCTGCCCATTTTTCAATTGGATTATTTTTCTTTTTGTTATTGAAGGTGTTGGAGTTTTCTATAAATTCTAGAGGTAAGTCCCTTGTCAGATAATCATTGTCAAATATTTTTTCCCATTCTGTAGGTTCTTTTTTGACTCTTGGAGAAGTTTTTGGAAGCACATAAAAAATTAATTTTTAGAGGGTCCCATTCATCTACTTTATCTTCTGCTGTTTGTACATTTTTTGGTTATCTTGATAGTCTATATATGTCATATAGTAGGGCCCCTCAATTTGCCCCTAGTTTTTCCTTGAGATACTCTGTAGTTTTAGGTTTCACATTTAAGTCTTTGATCCCTCTGGAGTTTGTTTCTGTGTATGGTGTGAGGAACAGATCTTGTCTCATTTTTCTGCAAATGGATATCCAGTTTTGCTAGCACCATTTATTAAACATACCATCTCTTCCTCATTGAATAGATTTTGGCCTTTTGTTAAAGAGCAGCTGACCATAGGTCAATAGATCTATTTCAATTTTGATTACTGTGGCTGAATAGCATGTTTTGGGATCTGTCAGTGTGAGCACTCCTACTTTGTTCTTCTTCAACAGTACTTTGTTTATCCAAGGTCTCTTCCCTTTCCATGTAAAGTTAGTGATTTTTTTTTTTTTTTTTTTTCATACACTAAAAAAATGTTGATGGGATCTGGAATGAGATTGCATTGAATGTATAGATTGCTTTGGGTAGAAGTGATACGTTCACAATATTTAATCTTCCTATCCATGAGCATGGTATATTCTTTCATTTACGTAGATCTCTTATAGTTTCTTGAAATAGTTTTTATAGTTTTCTTTGCACAGGTCTTTTGTGTCCCTGGTAAGATTTATTCCAATGTATTGTATTTTTTTGGTAGCTATTGTATATGATATTGTTTTCTCTATTTATTTTTCAGCAATCTCTTTGCTTGTGTAGAGGAATCCAACTGATTTTTGGATGTTGATCTTGTATCCTGCCATGATGCTTAATCATTCAATTAATTCCAGCATATTTTTGACTGAGTCTCAGGTTTTCTAGGTATGGGATTGTATCATCAGCAAATAGGAATAGCCTAAATTCATCCTCACCAATGTGGATGTCTTCGATTTCCCTTTCTTGTTTTATTGGCCTGGCCAGGACTTCCAGTACAATGTTGAATTGAAGTGGTGATAGAAGGCATCCTTGTCTAGTTCCTATTCCAAGGGGAATAGTTTCAATCTCTCTCCATTGAGAACAATGTTGGCTTTTGGTTTTTCATAGATGCCCTTTATTATGTTGAGGAATGTCCCATCTATTCCAATTTTGCTGAGAGTTTTGATCAGGAATGGGTGTTGGATTTAATCAAATGCCTTTTCTGCATCAATTGATATGATCTTGTGGTTCTTTTTCTTGTTTTATTTATGTGGTGGATAACATTGTTTTTTCTAATATTGAACATTCCTTTCATACCTAATATTAACCTCACTTGGTCATAATAAATTATTTTCTTAACTTGTTGTTGGGGTCTACTGGCTAGGATTTTGTTGAAGATTTTTGCATCTATATTCATGAGGGATATTGGTCTGTAGTTTTCCTTTTGAGTGATGTCTTT
>NW_006922362.1:372906-384821 GCF_000298275.1 Orycteropus afer afer
TTTTTTTTTTTTTTTTTACTGCTCTTTTTTATAATTGTTGGAGATGTTGATTTAAAGTGTTGATTTTGGCTCTATCTTCTTTTTTCATGTGTGCATTTATTGGTATAAATTGGCCTCTGATCACTGCTTTTGCTGTATCCCAACAATTTTGGTATGTTGTGTTTTCATTCTTGTTTGATTCAAGGAATTTTGAATTTCAATTTTTATTTCTTCTCTTACTCAGTTTTTGTTAAGGAGGATGTTGTTCAGTTTCCATGTGTTTATTCTTTTTTCTGTTGATCATCCTATAGTTGATTTTTAATTTGATTGCATTGTGATCTGAGAAGATGCTTTGCAGTATTTCAATGTTTCTAAATTTATTAAGGCTTGCTTTATGGCCTAACATGTGGTCTGTCATGGAGAATGTTCCATATGCACTGAAAAATAATTTATATTGTGCTGTTGTTGAGTGAAGTGAGTTGGTGGATTGTATTGTTTAGCTCTTCTGCATCTTTGTTGAATTTCTCTCCAGTTGTTCTAACTTTCATTGAAAGTGGTGTACTAAAGTCTTCCACTATGAATGTGGAGTCACCTATTTGCCTTTTCAAGTCTTTTAAAGTCTGATTTATGTGTTTTGGGCCTCTTTCATTTGGTCCATAGATATTTATTATGATTATATCTTCTTGTTCAAATGATCCTTTAATCATTATATAATGTCCTTCCTTGTCTTGTAGGACGGTTTTGTTTTAAAGTTGGTGTGATCAAAAATTAATATCTCCACTCTCACTTTTAACAGCTGCCATGTGCTTGATATATGTTTTCCAACCTTTGATTTTTAGTCTATTTTTGTTTTTGTCTCTAAGGTGTGTCTCTTATAGAAAGCATATTGATGGATTTTGTTTACTTATCCAATCTGCAACTCTCCATCTCTTGAGTGGTGCATTTAATCCATTGACATCAAGTGTAATAATTGACAAGTATGAATTGGTTGCTGTCATTTTGTTATGTGTTTTTTCATGGTGTCCCTGGTTTCTTTGTTCAATATTATTTTCTGTGCTGAGCTCATTATGTTTATGAATCATGTTATTCCCTTTGTTGTTGTTGTTTTAGTATTGATGGATATTTGTGCTTGTCCTCTTTTTTATTGTGATGTGAAGGTTTATCATTTTTCTTTGAGGTTACCCTATTATTCATAAGTTTATCCTTGATATTTGAACAGTCCATTCTATCTTGCAACTCTCTTAAATTTCTCACCATTTAGAAGTTCTATAACTACACAATATTTTCCCTCTTTTTGGTTTGTAGTTCTCCTCATTTGCCAGTTGATGTCTCTGGTTCACTCTTTACAGTCTTGTAAGTTTATTTTTCTTTGGATATGTCCATAGCTATGGTTTCTGGGTTATGTCATCTTGTGTATTAATGGTCGGTTGTTGTTTACTATTTTTGGTACTCTGTTCAAAGGACTCCCTGTAGTATCTCTTGTCAAAGGTTGGTCAAGTTTTAAACAAATTCCCTTAGTTTCTGCTTATCTGGAAATCTCCTACTTTCACCACCATATTTGAGCAACAATTTTGCTGGTATATAATTCTTGGTTGAAAAATTTTCTCTTTCAGGGTTTTATATATACTTTCCTATTGTCTTCTCACTTGTGTGGTTTCTGCTGAAAATCAGACCTGACTCTTACTGGTTGTCCTTTGTAAGTAACTTTTTGTTTTTCCTGTGCTGCTCTCAAAATTCTTTCCTTGTCTTTGGTTTTGATGAGTTTGATGATGATATGTCTTGTTGATTTTCTTTTGGGGTCTATCCTGTTTGGGGTTCATTGGGTTCCTGAATGGATATATTTTTCTTCTTTCATCGTATCAGGGAAGTTCTCTTCCAACAAATCTTGGACAATTTTCTCAATGGCTTTCTTTTTCTCTTTCTGTTATGGAATTTCAGTTACATTTAGGTTATTCCTTTTGACGGTTTCCACATGAACCTTGTTGTTGTTGTTGACGTTATGTGCCATCAAGTTGGCCCCAACTCATAGCAACCCCTCCTTGGGTTGCCGAGGCAGTATCATTACAAAAGTAGATGGCCTAACCTTCCTTCCAAGGAGTGACTGGTGGGTTTGAACCACCAGCCTTCTAGTTAGCAGTTAAGTGCCTTAGGCACTATGGTACATAAACCTTAGGCTTTCTTCATTTTGTTTTGATCTTTTTTCTGATTGATCCCTTTCCAAAGAATTATTCAGGTATTTATCTTCAATCTCATTTATTCCTTATTCCATTGAATCAATTCTACTCCTTTGCCCTTTCAATGTGTTATCTATTTCTGACAATTTAGTATTAATCTTCTGGATTTCTATTTGTAGATTTGGTATCATTTCTAATTTTTCATTCATTTTGGTATTTTGTTTTTGTATTTTCTTCCAAAATTCTTCTAGGTTTTGTTCTGTGTTTTCCTTCATGTGTCTCTCAATCTTTTGAACATACCTAAATATAATTATTTTGAATTCCTTATCAGGGAGTTGCAATGCTGCTTCTTCCTCAGGGATGTGTTCTTGGCCTTTATTTTGCTTCCTTGTTTCTATCATGTTATCTTGCTTCTTTGTGTGGACTCTGATGGTCTGTTGTTTCCGAGATATTGTGATGTTGTTGTATTTAGATCTCTGTTAGCTGTTTGTGAAGAGCTGTTAAGGGTGAGTTACACTCTTCATTGTGGTTGTTTATCATTGGCCAGTTGGAGTAGAAGGAAGTGGTGGCTCTCACTCAATAAATGAAGCTACAGAAAGTGTGGTTGTAGATGTGTCATATGGAGACTGTTACTGTCTCCCACTCAGTTTGACAACAGTAACAGTTGAATAACCGTCAATAAAGTAAAAGACAAATGGACAAGAAACACACTGTGAAATCACACAGGAACAGTAACCAAAAAAGGAAAAAAACAAAACAAAACAAAACATTGCAATGTCTGTGCTATATCTTTTGAGAGGAAAATAAGATAAAAACAGTAGAGTAGTATAAAAACGAAGAGAAAAGTGAGAAAAACACTAAAAGGAACACAAGGAATGACATTAACCATGAGAAAGAAAAAAAAAATGCACTCTGTAACAAGGAAAAGAGAAAAAGTTGCAAACTAGAACCTGGAAGGGAAGTTTAGAGAACAATAATACAAAGAACAAAACTAATAATACCAATAGTAATTTAAAAACAGAAACAAACAAACTAAAAAAAAAAAAAAAAAAAAAAGATATTGGGGCAGGGCTGGTGGGCAGGGTACCCAGTCTCTGTCTGAGAACACAGACTGGGTTGGAATTCCTGCCAGCCTAGAAGATGGGTGGGAGTGAGGTGAGGAATAGTCACACCTCCATTCACCAAGAGGGTGTGGGGTATAAGAGTAAAAAGGAGATTGTCATACCTTTCCAATCTTCCAAGTCCAGAATGTCTTTGTTGTTTCCTGCAAATGGAGCATGTTCTTAAGTCCCTGGAATATGGGGAGAACACTGTTGCTTTAAATATTCAAAATGGTCAAACAGCTTGTAAACATTCAAAATGGCCGCACCTTCCGGACAGGCAAAATCCCACAGCTTAGCCTGCTTTCCTCTTCGCTGCTTCCTCTTTTATTCACCAGCCACCAGAGCAGTCCTCCATGCTATCCCTGGCTAGCAGAGTTGATTTTTAGGTTAATTCTTAGGTCTTACCACCATTGGAGGAGCTCTGGTTGCATAGTGTCTAAGGCACTTAACTACTAACCAGAAGGCTGACAGTTCAAAGCCACTAGCCACTCCTTGGAAGGAAGGTTGGGCAATCTACTTCCATAGTGATACTGCCTCGGAAACCCAAGGAGGGGTCACTATGAGCTGGGTCTGACTCAACAGCACATAACAACAATAAAAACAATAACCACCACTTGGCAATATCCAAGCTGTCAGTGCCATCAGATCGCTGCCAGACTGCAGTTCCATATGTCTCCTTTTCTGGTGTTTTCATGCAAATTCTTCTGCTAGTTGCAGTTTAGTCCACTTCTTTATCTTTCCCTTCAAAGCTCAGGGTTCCAGGATTATCTTCTGTATCTGTGTTAATTGGTTCCCATTTTCTTTGTTGAAGCGGGTCATTGCAGTCTTTCTGCCTATTCCACCATTTTACCAGAACCACCATGAATGATGTTCTTGATGTCATGACACAATTCCTCTGGTTTTCTGTCATTGGTATTCAAGGCATCAAATCTATTCTTTAAATTGTCTCTAAATTCAGGAGGGATGTGATCAAGGTCATATTTTGGTTCTAGTGTACATGTTTTAATTGTCTTCAATTTCAACTTGAATATGCATATGAACAGTTGATGGTCTGTTCCACAATCAGCTCTTGGTCTTGTTTTGGATGAAGATACTGAATATCTCCATCATCTTTTTTCACAGATGTAGTCAGTCTGATTCCTGTGCATTCCATCTGGTGAAGTCCACATGTATCATCATTGTTTATGTTGCTGAAAAAAGGTATTTGCAATGAATAAGTCATTGGTCTTGCAAAATTCTTTCATGCTATCTTCAGTGTTATTTCTATCTCAAAGGCCATATTTTCCAATGACTGGTGACTCTTCTTTGTTTCCAACTTTTGAAATCCATTCACCAATGATAATCAACACATCATGATTGCATGTTTGATCAATTCCAGACTGCAGAAGTTGGTAGAAATCTTCAATAGCCTTCTTTGTCCGGTGGTTGTTGCATAAATTTGGATAATAGTAGTATTAATTGGTCTTCTTTGTAGGTATATGGATATTATCCTATCATTAACAGAGTTGTACTTCAGGACAGATCTTGAAACAGTCTTTGTGACAATGAATGCCACACCATTCCTCTTCAATTTGTCATTCCTGGCATAGTAGGTCATATAGTTGTCTGATTAAAAATGGCCAAAACCAGTACATTTCAACTCACTAATGCCTAGGATATTGATCTTTATGTGATCCATTTCATATTTGACCATTTCCAATTTTCCTAGATTCATGCTTCGTACACTCCATATTCCAATTGTTAATGGATGTTTGTATCTGTTTCTGCTTATTTTGAGTCATGCCACAGCAGCCAATGGAGGTCTCAGAAGCTTTATTTTATCCATATCATTAAGAGCATCTCTACTCTGAACAGTCAGCTCTTCCTCAGTCAAATTTTGACTGCCTTCTGTCTTGACGGCTCATCTTCTGGCACTATGTCTGACAATGGGTCAGGACTATTCATAAAGATTTCCATTAAAATATCAGACAGTGTTTCACTGCTATTTATAAGGTTTTCACTGGCCAATTCTTTGAGAAGTGGAAGGTCTTTTCTTTCTTCTGAGTCTGTCAAAGCCTGGAAGCTCCACTGAAATTTCTCCACCATGGGTAACCTTGTTGGCATTCTGCAACACAGTGGCATAGCCTCCAGCCTCACAGCAAAATGTAAGCCACCACAGGATGACAAAATGACAGACAAGTTCATCTCCTTTAGTTATTCCTACCCCTCTGCACCTGCCTATCTCAGACCTCAGTCTTATTATAGATGCACACCCAAGCAAAAACAGCCTCCAATCCCTGGACACACCTACTTCAGTCCCAGGCCTTAATAAAGAGCTACACCTAAGCTACAAGGAACCTCCAAGACTCTGGACTATTACCTCAGGCCCTGGCCTTCATATAGAACCACCCTCAAGTGAAAAGCAGCCTCCAAGCCCTGGGCCTGTCTACCTCAGTCCCCAGCCATAATATAGAGCCATACCCAAGTGAAAACAGCCTCCAAGTCTTAGGAATGCCTACCTCAGGTCCTTGTCTTAATACAGAGCCACTCCCAAGCCAAAAGGAGCCCCCAGCCTTTACCTCTGGCCCCTGCCTTAATAAAGGCCACAGTCAAGTGAAAAGCAACCTCCAAGACCTGGATCTGCCTACCTCAGGCCCCGGCCTTAATATAGAGACACCATCAAGTGAAAAGCAACCTCCAAACCCCTTAATCATCTATCTTATGTCCCAGCATTAATGAAGAGCCAGAGCCAAATGAAAAGCAGCCTCCAGTCTCCGGACCTGCCTACCTCAGGGCCTGGTCTTAATATATAGCTACACCCAAGTGAAAAGCAGACTTCAAGCCCCCAATTTAAGAATGCAGACTTTAAAGGCCACTGTGACTTTCTCTGAATAGAAGAAGCAAGAGGGCCAGGCATCGTTTCCCTTATTTTGATCATGTTGTCAGAAAGTATAATTCCCTAGAGAACTACTTCATGGTTGGTAAAGTATACGGTCATCACAAAAGGGGAAGATCCTCAAGGAAAAGTATTGACACAGTGGCAGCAACACTGGGATCAAGCAAAGCAAGGATTGTGAGGATAAGGCAGGTCTGGGCAGTATTTCTTTCTGTTGTACATAGGATTGTTAGGAGTCAGAACTGAATCAATGACACCTAACAACAACAACAGCAGGAGGACCCAACTATTCAACTATTCAAAGGTTGAATAGTTAATTACTAATGAAGTGGTTATTGTTGTTGTTATGTGCTGTTGGGTTATCTCTGACTCATAGTGACTGCCGGTACAATAGAAACACTGCTCAGTCCTGTGCCAGCTTCACTATCCCTGTTATACCTGAGACCATCGCTGCATCCACTGCTGCAGCCAATCCATCTTGTTGAGGGTCTTCCTCTCTTTCATTGAACCTCCACTTTACCAAGCCATATCCTTGTACAGAGAATGGTCCCATCTGACAATATGACCAAAGTAGGTGAGGCGAAGTCTGACCATTCTTGTTTCAAAGGATCATTCTGGCTGCAGTTCTTCCAGGACAGATTTGTTAGTTCTTTTAGCAGTCCACCCACTTTCAGAATTCTCCACTATCACCACAATTTCAAAGCATCAATTCTTCTTTGGTCTTCATTATTCACTGTCCAGCTCTCACATGCATAGGAGGTGATTGATAATACCATGACTTGGGTTAGGCACATCTTAGTCTTCAAGGAGATATCTTTGCTCTTCCACGCTTGAAAGATGTCATTTGCAACAGATTTTCCCAATGCAATATGCCTTTTGATGTCTTGACTGCTGCTTTCATTGGTGGTTATTATAGAACCAATTAATATGAAGTCCTTGACAACATCAATCTTTTCTCCATTCTCTATGATGCTGTTTATTGGTCCCGTTGAGGGGAGTTTTGTTTTCTTTATATTAAGGTGTAATCCATACTGCAGACTGCAGTCCCTAATCTTCATCGGTAAATGCTCCAAGTCATCCTCACTTTCAGCAAGCAAAGTTGTGTCATCTGTATATTGCAGGTTGTTAATGAGCCTTCTTTCAACCCTGATGCCATGTTCTTCTTCTTCATAGAGTCCAACTTTTCAGATTGTTTGCTCAACATACAGATTGAATAAGTATGGTGAGAGGATTTAACACTGACACACTCCCTGATTTTATACAGTACAGTATCCCCTTGTTCTGTTCTATTGAAAGCCTAAATACAGGACTACGTACAGGTTCCTCATGAGAAAAATTAAGTGTTCTGGAATTCCCTTCTTCTCAATGTTATCCACAATTTGTTTTGATCCACAGAAGCAAATGCTTTTGCCTAATCAATAAAATACAAGTAAACATCTTTCTGGTATTCTTTGCTTTCAGTCAAAATCTATCTTACATCAGCTATGATATCCCTTCCTCCACATCCCCTTCTGAATCCAGCTTACATTTCTGGAAGTTCTCTGTAAATATACTACTGAAACCTTTTTTGAATTATCTTCAGTAAGATTTTACTTACATGTGATATCAATGATAATATTTTATAATGTCCCACATTCTGTGGGGGTCACCTTTCTTTGGAATGGGTACAAATAAGGATCTCTTCCAGTCAGTTGACCAGGTAGTGGTCTTCCAAATCTGTTGGCATAGCCAAAACAGTGCCTACAGCGTTGCATCTGTTTGTTGAAACATTTCAATGGGTATTCCGTCAATTCCTGGAGTCTTCTTTTTTACCAATTCCTTCAATGAAGCTTCAATTTCTTCATTCAGTAGCATTGGTTCTTGATCAAATGCCACCTCCTGAAATGGTTGATCATCTACCAATTCTTTTTGGTATAATGACTCTGTGTATTCCTTCTATCTTCTCTTGATGTTTCCTCCATCATTCAACATATTGTCCATGGAATCCTTCAATATTGCAATTTGAGGCTTAAATTTTTTCTTCAGTTCTTTCAGCATGAGAAATGCTGATTGTGTTCTTCCCTTTTGATTTTCTAACTTCAGATCTTTGGAATATCTCATTATAATAATAAACTTTGTCTTCTCTAACTGCTCCTTGAAATCTTTGGTTCAGTTCTTTTATCTTGTCATTTATTCCATTTTCTCAAGTTACTTTCTATTCAAGCGTAAGTTTCAGAGTATCTTCTGACATCCATTTTGGTCTTTTCTGCCTTTCATGTCTTTGAAATTAACTTTTGATTTTTTTATGGATGAAGTTCTTGATGGCATCCCAAAATTCTGATTTTCAGCCATTGGTGTTCAATGCATCAAATCTGTTCTTTAGATAGTCTCTAAATTCAGGAAGGATATTATCAAGGTCATATTTTGGCTCTGGTGGACTGGTTTTAATTGTCATCAGCTTCTACTTGAACTTACATAAGATCAGTTAATGATGGATGGTTCCACAATCAGCTCCTGGCCTTGTATTGGCTATAGGTATTAAGCTTCTCCATTGCCTCTTGCCACACATGTAATCAATCTGATCCTTGTGTACTCCATCTGGTGAAGTCCATGTGCACTGTTTGCATTGTTGAAAAAAGGTATTTGCAATGAATGTTGTTGGTCTTGCATCTGCTTTAAAGCAGATGATCCTATGATCTACTATGCCAATATTGACAAATTGAAGAATGGCATGGCATTCATCATCATGAATAATATGTCAAGGTCTATTCAGAAGTACAATGCTGTCAGTGATAGGATAATATCCATTCTGTCTTGTGATCTCCAGCATCATTTCTTTCACCAAAGCCATATTTTCCAACTATGGAAATGATTCTTTGTTTCGAACATTTGCATTCCAATCACCAGTGATAAGTAACACATCTTGATTGCATGTTCAGTCAATTTCAGACTGCAGAAGTTGGTAAAAATCTTCAATTTCCTCATCTTTGGCTTTGGTGGTTGGTGTGTAAATTTGAAAAGTAGTGTTAACTGGTCTTCCTTGTAGGCATATGGATATTATCCTATCATTGACAGCATTGTACTTCTGGATAGACCTTGACATATTATTTATGATGATGAATGCCATGCCATTCTTCTTCAATTTGTCAATATTGGCATAGTAGATCATAGGATCATCTGCTTTAAAATGGCCAAAGCCAGTCCTTTTCAGCTCACTAATGCCCAGGGCATCAATCTTTATGCATTCTATTTCATGTTTGACAACTTCTAATTTTCCTGGATTCATACTTTGTACATTCTATGTTCCGATTATTAATAGATGTTTGCAGCTATTTCTTCTCATCTTGAGACATGCCACATCAGTAAATGGGGGTCTGGAAAGCTTTACTCTATCCACATCATTAAGGTTGGCTCTACTCTGAGGAAGTAGCTCTTCTCCAGCCGTATTTTGACTGCCTTCCTATCTGAGGAGTTCATCTTCTGGCAGTATATCACACAGTGTTTCAGGGCTATTTATAAAATTTTCCAGTAACATTTCAAACAGTGTTTCCCTGCTTTTCATAAGGTTTTCACTGGTCAATTATTTGAGAAGTAACCGGTCTCTTCCTTCTCCCAAGTCTGTATAAAATGTTCATTTATTTACATAATTAATACTGAGCAACTAGTTGAAGAGTAATACTTATTTTTATCTAGAGTACTTCAATACTCATTAGCACTTAGAGAGTTTGGCATCTTCATTTCTGAGTGTTAAAAGCATTGATTTATTTCATATAAAAGTTATAATGTCCATATAAGCATTATAAAATACACATAAGTTGCCTTGGATCCACATTTTAATATTGTTGCCCATGTGTTATTACTTTGTATAATGTATAAGAAGATCAAAGTTAAATTAAAATTTTGGCAAAATTCAAAGCATTTTTTCCAATAATTCATTTTAGGTATTTGAATTACAGGGGCATTTTGTCTAGATTTTTGTGCAAAAGGATAAATACCTTGGCTGATAAATAACTGTCTGACTCAGCTCCTATTATCTTAAGTTTGCAAAGCCAATTCCTAATAAAAGGCCATGAAAAAAAGATGCCTGCAATTACAACAAAAAGAACAAATATTAAAAGGAAGAACAACTATGAACTGCACTTACAGTTTAGGAATATACAGACTTTAAAGGCCACTGTAACTTTCCCTGAATAAAGTTCTGAAAATAGTAATGCTGGCGATGTACTCTTCTAATACCACATTTCTAGGCTTTCTCTACATGCATGTGAAATATTCTAGATCATTTCTTTACAAGGTCAGTTAGGATCAAGTATTCTTAAGTACACCAAATTATTTATGAAAATACTTTTATAATATTTAATTCTGAGATGTTTCTTGCAAATTTATTCAACACTTTTTTTTTTTTTTTTAAATCTCATGCTGAGGTAAATTGGAAACTGGGGAAGCTATCAAGGATTTCATACATTAAAAAAGCAAAACATCATTACAAACAAAGAAAAGAAGTTAAATATATATATATAGTATAGTCTGTGGGCTACTAAAAGATTGAGCAAATCTGTTGTGGAAGAAATAGAATGCTCCTTAGAAGCAAGATTGGTGAGAATTGTCTCATCTACTTTGGACATGTTATCAGGAGGAAATAGTCTGTGGAGGACATCATCATGATTGGTAGAATGCTAAGAAATACAGGAAGAACTTTGATGAGATGAAGTGACATACCAAAAAGCCAAACTCAGTGCCATCCGTCGATTCCAACTGACAGCAACCACCTTTGGGTTTCTGATGCAGTAAATCTTTATGGAAGTAGATTGTCTAGTCTTCCTTCTGCAGAGTAGCTGGTGGGTTTGAACTGTTAGCCTTCTTGTTAGCAGTCAAATGACTTAGACACTATACCACCAGAGATCCTTATAAATTGACATAATGGGTGCAGTAATGATACAGGACTGGGCAATATTTTGTTCTGTTGTGCATGGGGTAGTTATGACTTGGAACTGTCTTGAGGACACTAATAACAACAACAACAAAATACTACAACATTTTTTAGTAAACAGAACTCTAGGATGCATGTCTCACACATTATTGAAATGTTTTTATACAACAAAGCATAGGTTTAGATTTCATCAATGATTAAAGCAATTCTTACCTTTAAAAAAATACACTATTATGAAAATCTATTGTCCAACTACAAAAAGGTTAGACAGCTGCTTTTATTTAAAACTAAGATGTCTCTACTGGGCAAAAAACAAAAAAGAACAAAGAATAGCTGTAATAGGATGGTAGACATATTATTTTTAGGGTCAATGTTTTAGAAAACCTAAAGGAATAATATCATATGTGATTTAGTCATTTCTTGAGGCTACCAATGATTTATATAACTAGGATTTACATGAGCATATCTGTGATAGTTTGAGCTGTGTGTCAACTTGGCTGGACTACAATTCTGTGTGGTTTAAGCAATTGTGATGTGGGTTGTTCCAATGATGGGATCATATTTATGTTTTGAGCAGCCAATCCATTGAAAGGGAGTTTCTCTAGGGGTGTGGCCTGCTTCCAGTATATTTATGGACATCCTGGGAAAAGAGACACTCTTCTATGGATCAGAATTCTGTCTACAACTGTCTGTGAGCTCACAATGCACCATTCAGCCTGGAGATCTTGAATTTGTCATTTGTTGGAGTCAACACCCTTGCAGCTGTGTGAGTCAGAAAAAGTCTCCAGCTTGCCATTTGATCCAAGAACTTGGGACTTACCAGCTTCTATAAGTGTGTGACCCATTTTCTTAATATAAATTTTTCTCTATATATA
>NW_006922362.1:385339-388693 GCF_000298275.1 Orycteropus afer afer
GCGGTGGAACCACCACAGCCCCCTAGGTTTCAAAGAGCCAGGCTTTCACCAACTTGGTTCTGGAGTGTGGGGCTGCTCATTCATGTGAGCCAGTGGGATGGAGCCATAGCCACTGCCCAAGAGTGAGGGGGTAAGGCTGCCATGTCCAAGAGGAAGAGGAATGGGCCCCCAAGGGGTTGAGGTCACCACTTAGAGGAACTAGGGGACTGAAGCCACCCAGTGGAGGAGATTTGTCCAGATGCTACTCAATGAAGATCTATACAGATACCAAATTGACAAGGGGTGGAATTGTGGTAGTTATGTTTGTGTTTCACCTTGGCTGGTTGAGTGGGTAGGCAGCTGTTGGTAGTTATTCCCCATCATGAGAGTGGCACTCAACTCCATGGTGGGAACTACCACAAACAGCTGAGTAGCTGCCTTTGGGAATGTGATCTACTTCCTGTATATAAGGAGAAGCCTTGGGAATGGTCTCTAGTTTATGGTACGCTTGGACCCTGCATGTCATTGTTCAGCAGCCTGCCATGCTCTGCCACCCTTGGGACTTACAATGGACTGGAATTAATAGCCTGCCATGTGATTTGGTAACATTGGGACTGTGCCATTTTATTTGTCGACCTTGGGCTTATTGGCCTCAGCAGCGACTAGCTTCCTGAGTGAAGAGATGGCTCTAGCTTCAGTGGGCCAGGCGGAAGAGGCAGAGCTGAAGCCCAAGATCATGGGGCTTTCACCCAGCCCCTAAAGCCTGGCTCTTTGAACTTGGACTTTTAGCCTCCAAATTGTGAGAGAATAAACTCCTGTTTGTTAAGGCCATCCCATTTGTGGTATATTCTTATCAGAGTGACACCAGGTAACCAGAACAATATCACATAACTTTTAGACATAAACCAGATTTTAAAGCAGGTTATAAAATACTCTTTGATTAAAATGTCAGTTGTTATTTACTCTTGTTGGCTCATTCATAACTTTCCAATTTTATTCTTAAAATTGTTTTAAAATTTTTACTCTTATTTGTAATGTAAAATTCAGGTATTTGCTTTTATCTTCATATGCAAATTTTAATTAATTCAAATTATTTATCTTTAAATTTCAATTTCATGAATATTCACTTACATTAATGGTTGTCCATCATTGACTCCATGTCCTTTATTCATTACCAGGCTATATATTTGAAGATTGGAATACATTTATTTTTTGTTCTACTATACTCCATATATATCCTATATGTTCTAGCTATTGATAGAGTTAAACAATTTATTTTCTTTGCTTTCGCAACATGATGTTTATTTCAAAGTACTACACTCTCAAAAGTAAAATCCAATGGCTAATGAGAAACACAATGTTATAAACAAAATAAGCATTTACCAAGTGCTTCCTGGTAATATACTAAGTGTTGTTGTTGTTGTTATGTGCCGTCGAGTTGGCCCTGACTCATAGCGACCCCTCCTTGGGTTTCCGAGGCAGTATCACTACGGAAGTAGGATTGCCCACCTTCCTTCCGAGGAGTGGCTGGTGGGTTTGAACCGCCAGCCTTCTGGTTAGCAGTCAAATGCTTTAGCCACTATGCTACCAGAGCTCCTAATATACTAAGTAGGAACATTTTTACAGTGGTACTTAGCTTATTATTTCTGAGAACTCCAGTTCTGGTACATTTGGAATGTTTAGAGACTTTTTAAAAAATCATAACATTTTCTCTTCTCAGATTAATTCTATTCATTCTTTCCATAAATGTCACCAAACCAAAAAAAACAATCTCACTGTCATTGAGTAGGCTCTGACTCATAGTGACACCTCCTTGGGTTTCTGAGGCAGTATCACTACCTAAGTAGATTGTCCAACATTCCTTCCAAGGAGTGGCTGGTGGGTTTGAACCAGCAGTCTTCTGGTTAGCAGTCAACTGCCTTAGGCATTATGCTACCAGAGCTCCTGTATAACTGTCATAGAAATAGCTAAGTTAGAATTTACCACCAATTTGTATAAATTAAAAATTGTCTCTACTTCTATGGTATAGAATCATAATTTGGAAACATGGCTGTTCTGAAGCTGTCTTAATCGTTTATGAGATAGCAAAAGTCTGAAAATATTCCCTGAGTACAATAACAGAGGTCCCAACCTTCTGGTTAGCAGTCAAATGCCTTTGGTACTATGCCACCAGAGCTCCCTGAAATATTATAGTCACTCCTAATTCCATGTTCATAACACATTTTCCAGTAACATTACTATTTCACTTTTTTCTTTTGTCAGTCTATTATGGCAAATCTATGTATGCCAGTGTTTATAGTAAGCAATAGGGAAAGAGAGAGAATAAAATGTACTCTCTTGTCATCAGAAAATGTAATGTAATACATTTGAAGTGGTCAAAAGTAATAAATAGATGATGGCAAACATATTTTTATTTTCTTGTTTTAATTTTAATTTTGAATAATTAAGTCCCTAGATTAAAGTATTGCATAAAGTTTCAGAGGCTTGAGGGTATTGTTACAGTGTTATCAGCTGCATGCTAAATACTACTATAATTAATGAAATATCTGTAGGTCATGATAAAAAAATGTATTTTGGTAACATCAATAAAACATCTATCCTACTTTCTAGTTACCATTCCATTTATTTATCAATATGAGCAATACATTAATATATTCTACTGATGATTTAATTGTAAAATTCAGATTACCTGCTTTACTATATTATTCGTGTTATAATATGGGTAAGGAGGGACCTCTGTTTGTGGTCATTAAGGAATAACTAATACAATGATAGATAACCCAGTGAAAATGAATATTAAACTGGGTAAAAATAGGAGTCAACTTTTTTCACTACTATTCAACAGACAATGTAGAACTTTGGTATGTAAGAGAGAAGTAAAACAAAATATGGTAAATTCCTCATTATCTTGGTTTTATACCTGTGCCTATTTCTCAGATTATAGTATGGAAACAAAATATAATGGTATTACTGAGCTGGGATGTAGAACTTCTATTTTTAGGACAGCCCCTGTGGCTGCAGTTTGGATTGCTAGGTTATTAGAGAGTAGGGAATTTTTCAGAAATGGAGCTCCAAAAATCTACAAAGGAATTTCCCCTCCCCCCCGGCTTAACTAATAAGAAGCATATGTGCAAGGAGGAAATACTTCGTAAGGCTTAGCAGACAATATTTTCTGGGGAGCATTGACGTAAATGATGAGTATAAAAACCAAAAAGAGGCTAAAAAATGTTGGACAAAACAGGAATTTTGGTAATTCCTGTTTACCAGTGAGTAGAGTCCCCCTAGGAGCTCTGGTAGCATAGTGCCTAAGGCACTTGACTGCTAACCAGAAGGCTGGTGGTTCAAACCCACCAGCCACTCCTCGGAAGGAAGGTT
>NW_006922362.1:389908-391519 GCF_000298275.1 Orycteropus afer afer
TATATATATTAGTGTTACAACAATGTACCTCACAATTTCTAGCATAAAGTCAGACATAAATATGTATTGGAAGCAGGAAAGTTTGAACTATAAATAAGGACAAAAAACAAATGATACTATGAACTTACCCTGATAATGGCACAAATGTTAAAATTAGTAGAAAATCTTTTTCATAGATTTAAAGACTCTGTTAAAGGTTTCCATCTTTTCAAACATGTTGTCCATCTATTAATGTGCCGTTAATATACTTGTAATAGTGATTTTCAACTGCAATTAGTAATTCCAACATTATATCATCTAAGATTCTACTTCTGTTTATTTTCATTTTCTCTTGATAATTGGTCATAGTTCTTAATTTTTCACACATTTGAAAACTTTTATTTTCTTGTAATGACAGATGTTGTGTATAAAATAACTATCAATGCTAAAGTGTTTATTATTTTGGTAAAGTTGGGGGTCAAAAAAAAAGGGGAAGGCCCTTAACAAAGTAGATTGACACAGTGGCTGCAACGATGTGCTCAGGTACAGTAAGGATGGTGGGGCTGCAACAGGACCAGGTAATATTTCGTTCTGATGTTCATGGGGTTGCTATGAATTGGAGACAACTTGATGGCAACTAACAACAACAGAAAGATATGTTTTCAGTTGCAGTGGATAATAAGGATATATTTTAAAAGAATTAGGAGCTACATGAAGAAAAATAGACAATAATGAACAATCTGTTTTCAGGATTCCTTTAAGAAAGAATCTGTTGTGTACTTGGAATAAATTTCACTGTGTGCAGGGGAAGTCATCCTCTAGTATTGCTTCTTATAAATGTATTTATGTTTATTAGATCCTCTTAAAATCTCCAATCCTCTTGTGATAAAGTAGTTAGATGCTTTGTAATCACATAGATTGCAATTGTCTTGCTTCTGAAACCTTTGAAAGGTATTTTCTATTTTCAAATCAGTTAGCTTGTACTTGTAAATCAGATGATTCTGATTAATATTCACAAAATATTAATATTTTCTAAGTTATTCAATTGTGATCTGGATGACATTCATGAAAATACAGTATAAAAAGGAAACAGATTGCATTTATATTATTTTTCAAAATTTTATTTTCTGACTCCCAACTTATCTTCTGGGCTTTAAAATGTGATGCTCCAATAATGAGAAAAATTATGTTCAAAATTTCAGTTAAAGAGGATAGACGATAGAGGACAGGAACAGGACAAACAACATACTTTAAGTGAACTGTGTTGATATAAGAAGTCATTGTATATTATTATTTGAGGTAATAAAAGTGGTACTGACACAGAATATAAATTTAAATGTACATATATAATGTTGTTGTTGCTATGTGCCATCAAGTCGGACCCTACTCATAGTGACCCGTCTTTGGGTTTCCAAGGTGGTATCACTATGGAAGAAGATTGCCCAACCTTCTTCCCAAGGAGTAGCTGGTGGGTTTGAACCACCAGCCTTCTGCTTAGCAGTCAAATGCCTTAGGCACTAAGTTACCAGAGCTCCTACATATATAATAAGACTAAGGAATTTAGATTATACCTCAATGAGTTTTTATGATCAGAATATTTACTTATGTGAAATATTTTAATTTCTTCTTCTT
>NW_006922362.1:399589-409748 GCF_000298275.1 Orycteropus afer afer
TTCCTTCAAGGCTCAGGGGTCCAAGATTATCTTCTGTGTCTGTGTTAATTGGTTTCCCTTTTCTTTGTTGAAGAGGGTCTGTGCAATTCTTCTGCCTAGTCTGCCATCTTGCCGGAACTCTCCATGTGAAATATTTTAAATGTGTAAATACACTTGTAGTCCCTTTTGGCACAAGAGTTAAGCACTGGATTGGCAATTCTAACCCACCCAGTGGCTCTGGGGGAGAAGGACATGGGGATTTGCTGCTGTAAATATTACACTCAAGAAAACACTATAGTGTGATTCTACTCTGTCAATTTATATGCTGTATTCAATATTTATGCTGAGCAAATAATCTGAGAAACTGGACTATATGAAGAAGAATGATGCATCAGAATTCAACGAAGACATGTTAACAACCTGTGATATGTACAACCTTGCTTTCTGAAAGTGAAGAGGACTTGAAGCATTTATTGATGAACATCAAAGAACACAGCCTTCAGTATGGATTGCACCTCAACATAAAGAAAAGAAAAGCCCTCACAACTGGAATAAACAGCAACAATTTGATAAATGGAGAAAAGATGGAAAATGTTGAAAATTTTATTTTACTTAGATCGATGATCAACTCCCATGGTAACAGAAGCCAAGAAATCAAATAACATATTGCACTGGGAAAATCTGCTGCAAAAGCCCTCTTTACAGTGTTTAACAGCAAACATGTCACTTTGAAGTCTAAAGGTATGCTTGACTCAACTGATATTTTACCAAGCATGATAATCTTCTACAGGGATTTATCTCTCCTGATAATATGACCAAAGGACAGGACACAGAAACTGGTCATTCTTGGTACTAAAGAGCATTCTGATAGCAAAGCCAGGTCACTTTAAAAACAAAAACAAAAACTTTTTTTTTTTTTTTTTTTAATCTTTACTCCCAGTTTAACTAGACAGAAGGTCTGTTATTACTACTGGGGACAGGACCTGGGCACCATAAGCAATAAACAATCCATAATCACCTTCTTTGGTGAGGTTGTCAGAAGGGACCATTCCCTGGTAAAGGATATCATGCTTGGTAAAGTGGAGGGTCAGTGAAGGAGGGGGAGGCCCTCATTGAGATGGATTGACATATTGGTTGTAATGAGAAATTCAGGTATAGCAGTTATTTTGAGGCTGTGTTTCCTTCTGTTGTGGATTGGGTAGCTATGAGTCAGAGCTCACTCCATGGCACCAACAAAAATCAGCCAAACAGGAAACAACTCTACACTGCTTTCTGCTGATCCTCCTGTTTGCAGGCACCTTTCAGCCATATATTCTGAACCACTCCCAGCCAGACCCAAGAGTGTGGGTAGAAAGAACAACGTTACCCTCTAACTAAACCCAAAACATTAAAGCTCATATCAAGGGAAACAAAGTCACCAGAACTATGTCATTGGTGCTACACAGATCCATTTTAGAAGCAAGAAGTCCATTGTCCCCTTTGTTGATAAGCTATAACCCCACCCCTATGAATAACACATGACACCTCCCCAAAAACTATGATTATATATAAATTCCCTATTTCCATGAACACTGTAAAACCCTAAAGTCATTCCTCTTTGGGGAGGCAGTTGGTTAGAGTCCATGTTGTCTCCATTTTTACTCGCCAAGTAAAAATAAAGAAACCTGCTTGAGAATATTTTTGCGATCTCTGACTATATTTATTAGGGATAGGCAAGGACCCTTTGAGTCCAATCAGAAAACACTGGCCTTTTTTTTGTCACATTTTTCCCAAGGCAGATATTTTTCCTTTTTCTGGCTACTTACTCGTTACCATCAAGTCTGATCCTATTCATAGCGACCCCTCCTTGGGTTTCCAAGGTGATATCACTGTAGAAGTAGATTGTCCAATCTTTCTTCCAAGGAGTGGCTGGTGGGTTTGAATGGCCAGCCTTCTGGTTAGCAGTTAAATACTTTAGGCAGTATGCTACCAGACATCCTCATTCTTCTGGCAGTGCATTGTATATTCAATATTCTTCACAAACACCATAATTAAAATGAATTGAAAAGTGCATCTTTAAACTGTTAAAGTACAAAGATGTCACTGTGAAGATTAAGATTTGTCTGACCCAAACTCTTTTCAACAGCCTCATATGCATGTAAAATTTGGACAATGAATAAGGAAGACCAAAGAAGAACTGATGCTCTCAAAATATGTGTAAATCTTCACTCCTATAGCTGTTGTCATAATCACATTTGGAAATGGGTTTTCTTTGTTGTGTTACGAGACTATAAAAAAAGTGTGATTTAAATCATTCACCTTTGAGATATAAAAAGACAAGACTGGGCATAGAAAGCAAAGGGAGATTTGGGATCAGATATACCAGGTGATATGAAGATGGCCAAGCAAGAAGTTGAATATATACGTACATGGACCTTCCCACAGACCTAACTGAAAATGAAAACCTTCCTCTAGAGCCAGCACCTTGAAGTAAGATTTCTAGACTCCCAAACTGTGAGAAAATGAATTTCTATTTTTTTTACAGCCACTCACTTGTGATATTTGTTATAATAGCAGTACTAGAAACTAAGTTTCTATTCAAATGTACTCTCTATCTTTTATCCTCAAATATTCTCAGTTATTCTGTTATTTATTAAACACTAAATGAAAACTTCTATCACATTTTCTCTCACTTATTCTTCTTTCAGTGGGTACACAGAAAATTTATTTAGAATTTGCAGTTTAGTTTATCTCTGCCCCCTTCCTTATTCAAAACCCTGGAAGCTTCATTAAACATGAAGTATATTAGTTCTATTAAGCTAAAAATTGATTAGTTTTGACTTAAGTTGCAGTAAAATTTTAACTGATATTTAGAATAATGTATTTGTAGTACTGATTTCTTTTGGTCAGCTTGGTATATTAAATACCGATAAAGATGTGTTAGAATTTTCCATTGTGATCTAGATTGTCAACACCTTGTTACACAGTCAATTTTATTTTGAATATTTTGGAATTATGGTATCAAGTGAATAATGTCTAATAATTGTAACATCTTATTAAATTGAATTGTTCAACAATATGTATTGAACTGATTAAACTATAAGTTTACTTAGGTCTATTTAGTATAACTGAACTATGTTGTTGTTTGTTGTTAAATGTCATCGAGTTGTCTCTGACTCATAACAACCCTATGAACAGCAGAACAAAACACCTGTCCTGAGCCAGTTCCATGATTCTTGCTACACTTGAGCCCATCACCACCACCACTATGTCAATCCACTTACATTCTTTCATTGACCCTCCTCTGCCTTACCATCCTTCTCCAGGGAATGGTCCCTTCTGACAACATGATCAAAGTATGTGAGACAAAGTCTGGCCATTCTCGCCTCCAAGGAGCATTCTGGCTGCACTTCCTCCAGGACAGACCTGCTAGTTCTTTTAGCAATCCTTGGTACTTTCAGCATTCTTCACCAACACCACATCTCAAAAGCATCAACTCTTCTTTGGTCTTCTTTATTCATTGTCCAGCTCTCACATGCATATGAGATAATTGAAAATACCATATCTTTTGTCTGGTGCACCTCAGTCCTCAAGGAGACATCTTTTCTCTTCAGCACTTGAAAGAGGTCCTTTGCAGGCAATCTGCCCAGTGCTATATGGCATCTGATGTCCTGACTGCTGCTTCCATTGAGGACGATTGTAGAACCAAGTAATGTGAATTCTTTGACAAACTCAATCTTTTCTCCATTTATCATGATACTGCTTTTAGGTCCAGTTGTGAGGATTTTTGTTTCCTTTATATTGATATGTAATCCATACTGCAGATGGTATTCTTTAATCTTCATCAGTAAGTACATTAAGTTATCCTCACTTTCAGCAAGCAAAGTTGTGTCGTCAGCGAAGCGGAGGTTGTTAATAATTCTTTCTCCAATCCTGATGTCTCATTCTTCATATAGTCCAGCTTCTCGGATTATTTGCTCAGCATACAGATTGAATAAATATGGTGAAAGGATACAACCTTGGCAGACTCCCTTCTTGATTTTAAACCATGCAGTGTTCCTGTGTTCTGTTTGAACAAAGCCTCTTGGTCTATGCACAGGTTCCTCATGAGTACAATAAATGTTCTGGAATTCCCATTCTGATCAATGTTATCCACAATTTGTTATGATCCACACAACCAAATGCTGTTGCATTGTCAATAAAACACAAGTAGACATCTTTCTGGTATTCTTTATTTTGAGCCAAGATTCATCTGACATCAACAATGATATCCCTCATTCCACATCCTCTTCTGAATACAGCCTGCACCTCTGGAAGTTCTCTGTCAATATACTGCTGCAAATGATTTTGAATTATCTTCAATAAGATCTTACTTGCATGTGATATTAATGATATTGTTCAATAATTTCCACATTCTGTGGGATCACCTTTCTTTGGAATGGGTAAAAATATGCATATCTTCCAGTCAGTTGACCAGGTAGCTGCCTTCCAAATCTCCTGGCATAACCAAGTGAGTGTCTTCAGCAGGGCATCTGTATGTTGAAACATATCAATGGGAATTCTGTAAATTCCTGGAGCTTTGTTCCTTGCCAATTCCCTCAGCACAGCTTTGACCTCTCCTCTCAATACCATTGGTTCTTAAACACATCCCATCTCCTGAAATGGATGAAGATGAGCCAGTTCTTTTTGGTACAGGGACTCTGTGTATTCATTCCATCTTCTTTTGATGCTTCCTGCAGCATTCAATATTTTGTCTATGGAATTTTTTAATATTGCAACTTGGGACTTAAATTTTCCCTCAGTTCTTCCAGCTTGAGAAATGCCAAGTATGTTTTCCCTTTGGTTTTCTAACTCCAGGTCTTTGTACATGTCATTATAGTAACTGGCTTTAGTCTGCTCAAGCTGCTCTTTGAAATCTTCTGTTCAGCTCTTTTATCTTATCATTTCTTTCATTGGCTTTAGCTACTCTTCACTCAAGGGCAAGTTTCACAATCTCTTCTGACATCCATTTTGGTCTTTTCTTTCTTTCTCATCTTTTTAATGAACTCTTCCTTTCTTCATGGATGATGTTCTTGATGTCATCCCACAATTCTTCTAGTTTTCAGTCATTTGTGTTCAGTGCATCAAATCTATTCTTTAGATGGTCTCTAAATTCAGGAGGGATATATTCAATATCACATTTTGGCTATTGTGAACTTGTTTTAATTGTCTTCAACTTCAAGTTGAACTTACATATGAACAGTTGATGGTCCCACAATCAGCTGCTGGCCTGGTTTTGGCTGAAGATATTGAGCTTTTCCATTGCCTCTTGCCACAGATGTAGTCAATCTGATTCCTGTGTACTCTTTCTGGTAAAGTCCACATGTATAGCCATTGTTTGTGTTGTTGAAAAAAAGATATTTGCAATGAATAAGTCATTGGTCTTGCAAAATTCAATCATGTGATCTTCAGCATTATTTCTATCACCAAGGCCAAATTTTCCAACTACCAGTGATTCTTCTTTGTTCCCAACTTTTGAATTCCCATCACCAGTGATAAGCAACACATCTTGATTGAGTGTTTGGTTAATTTCAGACTGCAGAAATTTATAAAACTCTTCAATTTCCTCATCGTTTGCTTTGGTGGTTGGTGCCAAAATTTGAATAATAGTTGCATTAACTGGTCTTCCTTGTAGGTGTATGGATATTCTCCTATCATTGACAGCATTGTACTTCAGGACAGATCTTGAAACATCTTTTGTGATGATGAATGCCATACCATTCCTCTTCCGTTTATCATTCCAGACATAGTAGATCATATGGTTGTCTGATTCAAAATGGCCAAAACTGGTCCATTTGTGCTCACTAATCCCTAAGATACCAATCTGTGTGTGTTCCATTTCATTTTTTACAACTTCCAATTTTCCTAGATTCATACATTGTGCATTCCATGTTGCAATTATTAATAGACATTTGCAGCTGTTTCTCCTCGATTTGAGTAGCGCCAGGTCAGCACATGGAGGTTCTGAAAGACTTACTTTATCCATATCATTAAGGTTGGTTCTACTCTAATGAGATAGCTCTTTCCCAGTCCTATTTTGAGTGCCTTCCAACCCAAGGGGCTAGTCTTCCTGCACTGTGTCAGTCAATGTTTCCAAGCTATTCCAGTAATGTATCAGATAGTGTTTCTCTGCTATTCATAAGGTTTTCCTTGGCCAATTTTTGAGAAGTGGATGGCCTCCTCCTACTTCCTGATCTGTCTTAGTGTGTAAGCTGCATTGAAACCTCTGCACCATGTGCAACTCTTCTGGCATCTGAAACACCAATGGCACAGCCTCAAGCCTCAGAACAATGTACAACCCTCACAGAACGACAAACTGACAAATTTGTCTCCCTTAGCTGTTGCAAACCTTGGCACCCTCCTTTTAACTAATTTCTACCTGAAACCTCCCACTCTGTGCTCCTCCAGCAGCTCCTGGTTCCTCCCTTTCCTGGTTGTAGGGATTCGGGGCCTAGCCTTGCCTCCCACCCCTTTTTACCTGGATATCCTGTCATTCCCAAGGTCCCCTGAACTATATTAGATTCTTTTTGTTATCATTTCAAATGCTATAATATTTTCCTTTAATATTTCTATATTTTTATGCTTGGAATATGTATCTATAATAGTATGAGGCTGAATTTTATATCTTGCCAATTTAATGCTACTATTTTAAATGGAGATTTTGATCCATTCACATGATTGTGGTCATTGATAAATATGTATATTTCATTTCATTATGTTGTTTTTTACTTTATGTCTTTATCTCATGTTCTTTGCTATTTTTTTATATACTATGTTGGCAGTTTCCTATTACATTTATGATCTCTGTAGGACTTTTAAATTTCCTGTCATCTAATATGTTTAATTTTTTATCTACTCTTTAATCGTACAAAATTTAAACCAAAATATTTATTTTCTTTTCAAAATATATACCTCCACAGACAACTTAAATATTTTTGTGTAGACTTTGACTTTGACCATGATTTCTTAATGTCATAAACCAAAGCTATTGTTGTATTATTATATATTCAATAGTGATTTTAAAGTTCCCATGCATTTACCATTTTATTTGTTATTGTTGTTTTTTTTAAATATCAGACATTCCTTGTTTTCTGAATAAGGATGTACTATTAGTTTTTGCTTTACTGGAAAACTAAAAATCTTTTCTACTCTTTTTCTTCAAAGATTTATTTCCTAGATAGTTATAATAAGAGTTTCTTATTTCTTAGATATTTATCATAAGAGTTTCTTTCTCCTCTGTAGTGAAATGAGCTCCTTTACCTAAACTTTTGCCTTGTTTCTATGGAAAAACTTCTTGATAATTGTTTTCAATAAGCCTTGAGGAGTTACCTTTGTCCTAGTTTTTTACACCAGATGGTTTGTTAGTTTTGTTCAAGTTGATTGACTTTTCCTATGGAAGCTGTAAACACCTTGATGGTTGGATACTTTTGTTTTACCCTGGCTTTAACTGCCCTGCAATTGGTCTATGTCATACATTTTGCAGGGAATGGTCAGTACACTTATGCAAATGAAGTGATTATAGCCTCTTTGCAAATGAAGTGATGGTGGACTACTGAGTGAGGGTAGGCCAGCTCATGGCCTTGGTTGGAGGGCTATGGTTTGAAACTGACAAGGAGTTTACTTATGTATGTAATCAGCAAGGGGTTTTGCAAACAAAAGGAAGAAAGGAGAAAAGCTAAAAGAGAGAAGAAAAGACAAGTGAAAAGAAGCAAAAAGAGAGACATTTAAGAGCTTCTGGAAAGAGCTATATACAAGTCAAGTGTTATAACAATGAATTCAGTAAGAAGCCCTGCAGTTGAGCAGGAGAAACAGACCCAGAAGGAACCCTGCAGCAAAGTCAATGCAATCTGCTGATAAGAATGAATCTAAGACAGAAAAACAAAGTGATAAACTGGTTATGAACTGACTGACTTACAAATGGAGAGGCTGCAACCAGAGATTCCTTCATAGCTGAGAGGGGGCATAGATACCTAAGAGTATACCTGTCCTAATAAAACAGAAAGAAGATTGATCCTGAAAAGATTGACACAGGGGGCCATGGCAGAGAGAAGCACTTGCTTGCTTTCTTGGCCAAAAGGAGCTTGAAGAGGTGTCCTGAACTGAAGAAGGCAAGTTGTGCTTTCCACTTTGGAGGACCCTTCCAGGCTTTGTCTACATGTTTCCTAATCCTGATGCTGAGTGGTAGCTGGCAGATCTTAATTCCAAGTTGTACTCTCTTAATTCCTTAATAAACCACTTAACTGTAAGTGTGGTCTGTGAGTTCTATTTGGGCATTGCAATGAATTATCAAACCAGCAGCAAGCCGAGAGTGCCAGAGGTGGGACAGCTGGTCTCAGAAGTGTTAAAAAGGTTAGAGAGTGGAGATATTGATATCTACCAAGTGTTGATTCCTTTTCCTGCAGTGATCTAAGCCAATAAAGACACAATGAGGTGAAGAGAAAAGATATAACATTTATTAAGTTCATGCATGAACTAGGACAGAGAAAGGATTTACTCAGATTCTGTCTTCCTCTAGATGCCTTTGAAGTTTCTTTTATAGGATGGGAATTACTTCAGAAACATGTTATACATACAATTTCATATGATTACAGGTTAAACATACATAGTGAAGTATACAAAGATGAGAGTCATTAAAATGACTCATTATAATGTTAAATCTCTGCCCAAGGGTGTGATTTTAGCATGCTAATGAATCTCTGGTCCTGTAGCCATTAAGATATTAGGCTGCTAAACAAAATTCTCTGGTAGCATAGTGCCCGAAGGCTGCCAGTTCAAACCCACCAGTCACTCCTCGGAAGGAAGATGGGGTAATCTTGGAAACCCAAGGAGGGGTCGACTATGAGTCGGGTCCAACTTGACAGCACATAACAAGAAAAACAAGAAACAAACAAAATTCTGTGGTTCAAACATACCAGCATCTCCACCTAAGAAAGATGAGGCAGTCTGCTTTTTGTAAAAATTTATAGACTTAGAAACCCTATGGTGTAATTCTACTTTAAGTCAGAATCAACTCAATGGCAATCAATTGAATTTGGTTTATTGTTCCCCCTCACACAGGTTCAAGCAGTTCCAGGGTCAGCAAATCTCCTACCTATTTGTTATTTCTCAAAAGCTACACCTTATTTCTCCTATATCACTGAGACAGAGACTTGTATAACTCCTGATAAATACCACACTATTTTTGTTTTTAAGGAAATACTGTGAATCATTATCACTTTTTAAGCTATTGATGCTTCTTTAATTGAATGCCATCAATTGCTTCACTGGTTTGTTCTAACTCATGAAAATTTCTGGCCACACTTCATGCTAAGTGTATGAAGATAGGATTGACCTGGGAAACTACTTGCACCTTCAAGGGAAAAAGGGCTGAAGGACATGTGAGTAAGCACTAGATATAACACATTCATATTTCTAGGAATAACATTGGTGCTATCATAATGATGACTTTCACAATCCAAGATTGAGGAACCATGAAGCAAGCCAACTTAAATTGACTCCAAATTCTGATGGGATTAACTGCTGTTAAACAGTGACTCTATCCTCTTGAAGATAATTAAAAGCTTGACTAACTGCCTGCTGATTGTGCTCTATCTGGCCTGAGTCATTTTCTAAGGACCAGCAAGTGATATTAATATATTTACAGACCACTCAATGTGTTGCTAGCATTAATCAATCACGGTAGCTTTATTTTGAGGAACGACAGTCTACATAGAGGTAACCTCAGTTTGATCTGACGATCAGTTAGCTAAAGTGTCTAAAGAAATACAAACTTTCAACAGATCGATGTAAGACATGAAAATCACTGTAGGTTTTTTTTTTTTTTCCCACCCAATCCTTTTTGGAGATATTAATATTCATTGAGCTTTTTCCAAAGGGTCTAGATTAAGTCTGAGGCAATACAGTGGGGACAGTTATTATTTCTACTGGAGGAAAATATATGTCAGTCCCAGGGTTACAGGTGAGGAGAGACAATTCAGGGACGCCCAAAGTAGCAAGTGGGAAGAGCAGGAGAAAGGGAATTAAAAGCCAGGAAGCCAGAGAGAAGAGCAATCAGCCGAAGGGATTAGGTGAGGAGAGGCAACTCAGGCCCACCCAGAGTAGCAGGCCAGAAGAGCAGGAGAAAGAGGATAAAAGCCTTGAACCCGGACAGAAGAGCAGTCAG
>NW_006922362.1:411843-417261 GCF_000298275.1 Orycteropus afer afer
ACAGATCTGTCCTGGAGGAAGTGCAGCCAGAATGCTCCTTGGAAGCAAGAATGGCCAGACTTCGTGTCACCTATTTTGGTCATGTTTTAAGGAGGGACCATTCCCTGGAGAAGGATGTCATGCTTGGTAGGGTGGAGGGTCAACGAAAGAGGGGGAGGCCTTCAACAATGGATTGACACGGTGGCTGCGATGATGAGCTCAAGTATAGCAGGGATTGTGGGGCTGGCATGTGATTGGGCGGTGTTTCATTCTGCTGCGCATGGGGTCACTATGAGACGGAAACGACTCCACGGCACTTAACAACACCAACAAAAGATATTTTCAAGGGGAGGGAGGTGAATTCTTCTTGCCCAAATCCATCCCATGGTATAATTGCCCTCATAGCCAATGGGCCAAGTTTTAAATGCTTATTGTTCACACAGCCAGTTCAAGTCTGGGTATCTGAGAAAATATGTAGTTGGTGTGAACTGGAAAATAGCCTGGCTGATGATACTCGGGTTAATCACAGGAAATCCTTGATGATCAGTAATTTTTATGACATAATCATTAATATTTAAAAGTCTCACCATTGTTATCTGACCATATTTCATTTTGGATGTCAGTTGCTCATGTTTTATTGAAATGTGGCCAAAGTCCTACTAAGGCAATAGGTCTGGATGAGGTCCAATGGATGCACAAGGTAGCCAAGGTTTGTGATATTAGCATTTTTAATGAATTTGGTCAGTGCTCTTGTTGGCATTGATCAAGTAAGTTCTCTCTTTCTCACTCCAGTATTCTTGATGAAGTGACACAGGGATGATGGGTACTCTTGTGGATACCTTTTGAGGGAGAGTGAGAACACATCCAGAAGTTGTTTGTCCATTGAGTTTGACTTAGCAAAGTCTGCTGAAGTTAGATGAAGTTGTCAAATTCCCAGCCATTTCACTAAAAAGATACAAATAATAACTTAGAAATAAATAATGTTCTTGTTATTGTTAGGTGACATCAAGTCGATTTGGACTCACAGCAACCCTATGTACTACAGAATCCAATGTTGTCCAACCTATGCCATTATCATGATTAGTGCTATGCTTGAGACCTTCATTGCAGCCACTCTGTCAATTCATCTCATTGGCAGTATTCCTCTTTTTCACTGACCCTCTACTTAACAAAGCATGATATCTTTCTCCAGGGAATGGTCTCTTCTGACTATATGACCAACTATGTGAGATAAAGTCTGGCCACTCTCACTTCTAAGGAGAATTCCAGTTTCACTTCTTCCAAAACAGATTTGCTTCCTCCTCTGGCAGTCCACGGTATTTTCAGTTTTGTTTACCAACACCACAATCCAAAGACTTCAACTATTCTTCAGCCTTCCTTTTTTATTATCCTGCTTTCACATGCATATGAAGCTATTGAAAATACTATGGTTTGGGTCAGAAGCACCATAATCTTCAATGTGTCATCTTTACTCCTTAACTACTTAAACAGATCATTTGCAGCACATTTGCCCAGTGCAATAAGATATTTGATTTCTTGACTGATGTTCTCATGTGTGTGGATTATGGATCCAAATAAAATGAAATCCCTGACAATCTCAATCTTTTCTCTACTCATCATTATGTTGCTTAGTGGTCCCGTTATGAAGATTTTTGTTTATGTTGTGGTGTGATTCTTAAAGAAAACTACAGTCTTGACATTCATCAGTAAGAGTTTCAAATCATCTTTACTTTCAGCAAGCAGGGTTGTTCCATCTACATATCACAGATTGTTAATGAGTCTTTCTCCAGTCCTGATACTGTGTTCTTCTTCATTTAGTCAAGCTTCTCAGATTATTTGTTTAGCATGCAGTTTGAATATGGTGAAAGGATACACACACCAATGTTGATTTTAAGTTATGGAGTATTTCTTTGTTCCAATTGAATGAAGCCTCTGGGTCTATGTATAGGTATAGGCTCCTCATAAGCACAATGAAGTGTTCTGGAATTCCCATTCTTTGCAATGTTATCCATAATTTGTTATGATCCAAATAGTTAAATGCCTCTGTGTAGTCAATAAAACACAACTAATCATCTTTCTTGGTTTTTTTTTTTTTTTTTTTTTTAGCTAAGATCCATCTAACATCAGCAATGATATCCCTCATTCCATGTCCTCTTCAGAATTGAGCTTAAATTTCTGGTAGTTCCCTGTCAATATACTGCTGCAACCATTTATGAATTATCTTCAGAAAAATTTTACTTGTGTGCATTACTAATAATATTGTTAGGTAAATTCCACATTCTAGTGCATCACATTTCTTTGGAATGGGCACAAATATGGATCTCTTCTAGTGGTTGGCCAGGTGGCAGTTTTCTAAATTTCTTGGCATAAATGGTTAAGCAGACCAGTGCTGCATCTGTTTGTTTAAACATCTCAATGTTGTTGTTATGTGCCGTCGAGTTGGCCCCGACTCATAGCGACCCCTCCTTGGGTTTCCGAGGCTGTATCACTATGGAAGTAGGATTGCCCAACCTTCCTTCCGAGGAGTGGCTGGTGGGTTTGAACCGCCAGCCTTCTGGTTAGCAGGCAAGTGTCTTAGCCACTATGCTACCAGAGCTCCTACATCTCAATAGGTACTCTATAAATACGTGCAGCTTTGTTTTTCACCAATTCCTTCAGTGCATATAGACCTCTTCCTTTGGTACCATTGGTTCTTGATCATATGCTACCTCCTAAAATGGTCAAACATGGACAAATTCTCTTTGGTACAGTTAATTTGTATCTTCCTTCCATCTTCTTTTGATGACTCATGTCTCATTCAGTATTTTGCCCACAGAATTATTCAATATTGTAACTCAAAGCTTGAATTTTTTCTTCATTTCTTTCATCATGAAAAATGTTGAGTGTGATCTTCCCTTTTGGTTTGCTAATTCCAGATATTTGCACTTTTCATTTTAATACTTTATTTTGCCTTCTCAGGCTGCTCTTTGAAATCTTCCATTCAGTTCTTTTATTTTATCATTTCCTCTACTCACTTTAACTACTGTCCATTCATGATCAAGTTTCAGAATCAATTCTGACATCCATTTTGGCATTTTTCTCCTTCCTTGTCTTTTAAATTACCTTCTGCTTACTTCATGTATGATCTTAATGTTATGCCACAACTTGTCTAGTGTTCAATTCATTGGTATTCAAGTGCCAAGTATATTATTCAGATGATCTCTAAATTCAGTTGGGATGTAACCAAGATCATTTTTTCCTCTCATGAACTGAATTTAATATTCTTTAAATTAAATTTGAAATTTTATATGAATATTTGATGGTCTTTTCCACAATCAGCTCCTGGCCTTGTTTTGACTGATGATATTGAGCTTCTCCACCACCTCTTTCCATAGATGTTGTTGGTGTGATCCCTGGATATTCCATCCATCAAGGTCCACAGGTATAGCTGCTGTTTATGTAGTTTAGGAAACATTGTTCTTGCAAAATTCTATCACATGATCTCTGACATCATTTCTAGTAATACGATCATATTTTTCAACCACTGAAGCTGCTTCTTTATTTCCAACTACACAGTTCAATCACCATTATTTATCAAGACATTTTGATTGCATTTTTGGTCAGTTTCAGACTGCAAAAGTTAGTAAAAATCTTCAATTTCTTCATTGTTGCATTTAGTGATTGGTTTTAAATTAGATTAATAGTAGTATTAACTATTCTTGTTTGTTGTTGTTGTTGTTGTTAGGTACCATCAAGTTGGCTCTGACTCATAGTGACCCCATGTACAACAGAACAAAAACCACCATGCAAGACAAGGAAGGTTATTATATAATGATTAAATGATCAATTGAACTTATAACCATAATAAATATCTGTGGACCCAATGGAGGAGTGCCAAAATGTGTAAATCAGACTTTAAAAGAGTTGAAAAGTCAAATAGATGACTCTACAGTCATAGTGGGAGACTTTAATACACCACTCTCAATGAAAGATAGACCAACTGAAAAAAAAAAAAAAAAATCAACAAAGATGCAGAAGAGCTAAATGATACAATCCAACTACTTGACCTTATAGACCTCTACAGAACACTTCACTCAACAATAGTGCAATATGTGTTCTTTTTCAGTACACATAAAACATTCTCCATGATAGGCCATATGTTAGGCCATAAAGAGAGCCTTAATAAATTTTAAAACAACATTAAAATACTGCAAAACATCTTCTCAGATCAAAATGCTACACAATTAGAAATCAACAATAGGAAGATCAATGGGAAAAGAGCAAACACATGGAAAGTCAACAACACCATCCTTAAGAACTACTGGGTAATAAAAAAAATATACAAAATTAAATTAAAAAAAAAAACCTTAAATCAAATGAGAATGAAAACACAACATACCAAAATCTTTGGGACAAAGCAAAAGCAATGATCAGAGGACAATTTGTAGCAATAAATGAACACATCAAAAAAAAAAAAAAAAGAAAGAGTCACCATCAACACTTTACACTGATATCTCCAGCAGTTAGAAAATGAACAGCAAGAAAAGCCTACAGTCACCAGAAGAAAGGAAATAATAAAGATTCAAGCAGAAAACAATGAAACAAAAAATAGAAAGACAAAAGAAAAAAACAAGACTAGAAATTGCTTTTTTTGAAAAGATTGATAAAATTGATAAACCACTGGCAAATTTAACAAAGGAAAAGAGAGAGAGAATACAAATAACACAAATAAGAAATAAAATGAGTGACATCATAGCAGAAGAAACTGAAATGAAAAGGATAATATCAGGATGATATGAAGAACTGTACTCCAACAAGCTTGAAAATCTGGAAGAAATGGACAGATTTATAGAAACACACTACTTACCTAAACTAACACAGACTGAGGTAGAAAAGGTGAACAGACCCATAACAAAAGAAGAAATTCAACAGGTCATTAAAAAAAAAAAAAAAAAGGGGCCCAGGTTTCACTGGAGAATTCTACCACAAATTCAAAGAACTGACACCAATTGTACTCAAATTATTCCAAAACCTAAAAAAGGATAGACTTCTCTCTAGTTTGTTTTGTGAAGCAAACATACTTTGATACCAAAACCAGGCAAAGGCATCATTCAAAAGGAAAACTGCAGGCCAATATCCCTCATGAACATAGATGTAAAAACTTCCACAAAATCCTAGCCAATAGACTCCAACAGCATATCAAGAAAATCATTCCTGGTTCCGGCAAGATGGCAGACTAGGCAGAAGGACTATACAGACCCTCTTCAACAAAGAAAAGGGAAACCAATTGACAAAGACACAGAAGATAATCTTGGACCTCTGAGCCTTGAAGGGAAGGGTACAGAAGTAGACTAAACCCCAACTAGCAAAAGAATTTGCGTGAAAATACCAAAAAAGGAGACATACGGACCTGCGGTGTGGCAGGGACCTGAACACCCCCGAAGGCACAACAGGTTTGGA
>NW_006922362.1:418607-419119 GCF_000298275.1 Orycteropus afer afer
TAAATGAAAAATTATAAATGATTCTAAATCTACAGATAGAAATCCAAAAGCCTAAGGTTCATGTGGGATACCATCAAAAGGAATAACTTATGTGCCATTGGAATTCCAGAACAGGAAGAGAACAACAGAACCACCGAGAAAATTGTTCAAGATTTGCTGGAGGAGAACTTCTCTGAAATGATGAAAGATAAGAATATATCCATCCAGGAAGTCCATCGAACCCCAAACAGGATAGACCCCAAAAGAAAATCACCAAGACACATCATCCTCAGACTCATCAAAACCGAAGACAAAGACAGAATCCTGAAAGCTGCACGGGAAAAACAAAAAGTTACATACAAAGGACAGCCAGTTAAAATAAAGTCTGATTTATCAGCAGAAACCATGCAAGCGAGAAGGCAATGGGATGGTATATATAAACCCTGAAAAAGAAGAATTTTCAACCAAGAATTATATACCCGGCAAAATTGTCCCTCAAATATGATGGTGAAATTAGGAGATTTCCAGATAAG
>NW_006922362.1:420874-423284 GCF_000298275.1 Orycteropus afer afer
AATGACATGAGACAAAGTATATGTGAACTGCTGTATGGAAAGTGAATTCGCTCTGTAAATCTTCACCCAAATCACAATAAATAAAATACAATTAAAAAAAAAAAAAAAAAAGAACAGGATGATGTGCACTTGGTTGTTAACTGAAATGCTTGTGATTTAAACCCATCCAGCCACTCTAAGGGAGAAAGATCTGGTGACCTGCTCCCATAAAAAAAAAAAAAGAAAGAAAGAAGGAAAATCATTCATTATGACCAAGTAGGGTTCAAATCAGGTATGCAAGGTTGATTCAACATTAGAAAAACAATCAACATCATCCACCATATAAATAAAACAAAGGAAAGAAAACAAAACAAAACACATGATCATATCAATCAACGCAGAAAAGACATTAGATAAAATCCAACACCCATTTCTGAACAAAACTCTCAGGAAAATAGGAATAGAAGGGACATTCCTCAACATAATAAAGGGCATCTATGCAAAACCAATTATTGTTATTGTTATGTGTTGTCGAGTTGGACCTGACTCATAGTGACCTCTCCTTGGGTTTCCAAGGCAGTATCATTACAGAAGTAGATTGCCCCACATTATTCTCAATGGATAGAGACTGAAATTTGTGAAAAGGAACCAGATAAAGATGCTCCCTATCACTACTTCTATGCAACATTGTATTGGAAGTCCTAGCCATGGCAATAAGGCAAGAAAGGGAAAACAAAGGCATTCAGATTGGTAAGAAAGAAGTCAAATTGTCCCTATTTGCTGATGATATGATCCTCTATCTAGAAAACCCAAGAGACAGAGTCAAAAATATACTGGAACTAATTGAGAAATTTAGTATCGTGATAAGATACAAGATCAACATCCAAAAATCAGTTGGATTCTTCTACACTAGCAAAGAGATTGCTGAAAAGGAAATAAAGAAATCAATACCATTTATAATAGCTACCAAAAACTTTAAATCCTTGGGAATAAATCTTACCAGTGACAAAAAAGACAGGTGCAAAGAAAATTATAAAAGACTACTTCAAGAAACCATAAGAAAAACCAAAGTCACTCCCACTGAATTAGACCAGACTCATAGAGACCCCTCCTTGGGATTCCGAGGCAGTATCTCTACAGAAGTAGATTGCCTAATCTTCCTTCTGAGGGATAGCTGGTGGGTTTGAACCACCAACATCCTGGTTAATGGTCAAATGCTTAGGCACTATGCCACCAGAGCTTCTAAAGAGATCTACATAAATGGAAGAGCATACTGTGTTCATGGATAGGAAGATTAAACATTGTGAAAATGCCATTTCTACCCAAAGCAATCTATACATTCAAAGAATTCCCAATTCAGATCCCATCAACATTCTTTAAGGATATGGAAAAACCAATCACTAACTTTATATGGAAGCACAAGTGACCTCGGATAAGCAAAGCACCATTGAAGAAGAACAACAAAGTAGGAGGTCTCACACTGCCAGATCTCAAAACCTACTATAAAGCCACAGTAGTCAAAACTGTCTGGTATTGGTACAACAACAGATATATAGACCAATGGAATAGAATTGAGAAACCAGAAATAGATCCATTGTCAGCTGATCTTTGACAAATGGCCAACATCCATTGCATGGGGAAGAGATTATCTGTCTAACAAATGGTACTGGCAAAACTGGACATACTAACTCCAGATGGATCAAAGATTTACATGTGAAACCTAAAAGTATAAAGTTCCTCAAGGAAAAACTTGAGGCAAATTTAAGGGCCCTAAATCTGGCATAAATGGACTATGAAACATAACCCAACATGCACAAGCAGAAGAAGATAAACTAGATGAATGGAACCTTCTAAAAATTAAATATTTATGTGCTTCCAAAGACTTCTCCCAAAGAGTCAAAAGACAACCCACAGATTGAGAGAAAATATTAGGTAATGACATATCTGATGAGGGACTTATCTGTAGAATTTATAGACAACGCCAACATCGTAACAAGAAGAAGACAAATAATCCAATTAAAAAATGGCCAGGAGACATGAGTAGACACTTCACCAAAGAGGATGCTCAGGTGGCCAACCAACAAACACGTGAAGAAATGCTAATTATCATTATCCATTAGAGAGATGCAAATGAAAACAATAATGAGATACCATCTTGCCCCAGCACTAGTAGCAGAAGTCATCAAGACAGAAAATAACAAATGCTGGTGAGGGTACGGAGACTGGGACTCTCAAACACTGATGATGGGACTGTCAAATGATACAACTGCTGTGAAAAGCAGTATGGTGATTCCTTAAAAAGTTGGGATTAGAAATTCGATGCAGCCATTCCATTCCTAGGTATATATCCTAAAAAGTGAGATGGCGATGCCCACACCTCTACAACTGCTGCTTGACAAAGCTCCAGCTGTCAAGAGTCTTGGGTGGAAGC
>NW_006922362.1:423899-439379 GCF_000298275.1 Orycteropus afer afer
GGCCTAGATGTAAAACTACTGCACAGATATATACTCTAATCAAGCAATGGAACAGTTACTTTAAGAAACTAAAAGTCCACAAGTATATGTTGAAGGACTATGTAGACCCATCTGCACCCCCAGGCTGGTGGTAATTCAGAGAATGATGCCAACCACAAGGTTGGGTCATATATTCTGGCCCCACGTTGTTTTCTTCACCTTGACCATTTTTTCATGCCTTAGTTAACCTCATTGTCTAGCACATTTTACTTATATAATGTTAATGATAGATAAGTTAGATGAGATAAGATGTAAGTCTAGTTTATAAGTTTAATAATATTTTTTATAAGTTTTGGAAAGTGAATAGCCCACAGCCATGTACCTGGAATTGTAGGTTTGCCATTTTGCTTTGTCATTTGTAATCTGCTATGTAGTATAAAATAAAGAAGGCCACCTCATTATGTAGGGCACATCTTCATCTTGTGTGAGTGTGTCTCCATCTCGCCAACACCACCTCTCCCTCCAGAGACACACAGCTGAGGCTGGACCTCGGCAGTGAGAGCCAGGACAATAATAGATATATGCATACCCATGTTCATTGCAGCACTATTTTCAATAGTCAAAAGATGGAAACAACCTAGGTGCCCATCAACAGAAGAATGAATAACCAAGCTATAGTACATACACACAATGGAATACTATGCACTCGTAAAGAATAACATAGAGTTGTAAAAACACCACATAACGTGGATGAACTTGGAGGACATTATGCTGAGTGATATAAGTCAATCACAAAAGGATAAATATTATATTAGTCCATTACTATAAAAAATCAAGGAAAGGTTTATATACAGAAGGAAATTTTCTTTGTTGGTTACGAGGCGTAGGAGGAGAGCAAAGAGAACACTGTTAGTTAGAGACAAGTATTGATTTGGGTGAAGAGAAGGGCAATGTACTAAATGTGAGTGATCAACATGGTGGCATTGAGGAAGAGGAAGACATAGAGAGGTGTATGGGAGGTACAGACAACAAAGATGAACCCTTTTGCACATACAGACAGTACTGTGTTCTCAGTGAAGGCAAACATTGATCTATGGGTGGATAGATGGGTGGACAGGCTGAACTATTAGGTATGTCTTTGCAGGGTGGAGTGTTTCCAAAACCATATACAAGGTTAGCAGACAATGTTTCTACAAGTATATTTTTATGTTCTGTTAGAATTCCCAGGAACATAGAATTGACAAGGGACAAGGTTGTAGTCACTTCTTGGCCATGGCAGCTACCTAGAGGGAGCAAATAGTTGTATCTGTGGGCTCGGGACCAGAGTTCCAGGGGACATCAAGCTCAACTGGCATAACATACTACATGAAAAAATTGTTCCACATCCAACTTTGGCAAGTAGCTATTGGGATCTTAAAACCTTGCAAGCTGCCATCTAGATGCAACAATGGGTCTCTCCTTCTCCGGAGCAAAGAAGAATGAAGAAAACCAAAGATGCATGGAAACAATTAGTCCAACCAATTGTACACCATGTGATCCTCAACCTATATGACTATGAGATCAGAAGAAGTAGATGGTGCCCAGCTACCACTGTCAACCACTCTGAGGGGGGTCTGTGTAGTAGACTCTGGATATAGGGAGAACAATGTGAAACAAAACTCAAAATCATTAAAAACAGAAAAAAAGGGGGGTGCAGTTTTGGTGGTCTGATAGAGCTTGATGGTACCTCTGACACTATACACCCTAGCTGCCTTTCAGTTCTGGAATTGAACCCACTCTTGTAGCTTCCAGCCAAACAAAAGACAGGCATATGAGCTGAACATCTACATTAGGTAGATACACTCCTTGGAGAGAACAATCACGGGAGAATAGAAGGGCTGTATATGCACAAGGAAATAACTAAGGGGTAGGAGTGCATGGGAGGGAAGGCACAGGGAAGAGGTAACTATGAGGAGGAAGTGGGAGGAGATCTGTTGCATTGTGTGAATTTGCAGTCAATGTCATGAGACAAAGTGAGCTGTATGGAAAGTGAATTTCCTCTGTAAACATTTACCCAAATCACAATCTGAAAAAAAAAAAAAAAATCATTTTGATCATCTAGGTCTTCAACATTAGGGCCAGTACTTTCCAGAGGTGGAATATCACTAGCCCTTTCCATAATCCAAATCTGACATCACTGTGGGTATGAGAGGAGTTTAGGATCTTAGGTTCCAAGGAGCTTCTCTAGGACCTGATAGTCTACAGAGAAGGAACCTCTATAGCTTTTCCAATACAAAAGACTTCAGATATAATATATCATATTCTTGAGACATAATATTAAATAGTTCAACCAAATAAAACCAAATCCACTGTCATGAAGTCAGAGAGACCCCCACTGGATTTCCCAGGTGGTAAATGTTTACAGAAGTAGATTTCCCTGTCTTTCTTCCATGGAGTGACTGGTGGATTGTAACCACCAACCTATGGTTAGCAGTCAAATGCCTTAGGTACTGTGCCACCAGAATACATTAAAACATATCAAAGTTATTAAGCAAGTATCATTGCCATATGTATGATAACTTAAGGAAAATTAGCCATTTCTCTTGATTGAACTTGTTCTATGTCACTCACAACACATTAAACACTTGTTTTTCTTATTTTTAAATGCAGACTGATTTATAACAATGTTGCTTGCGAAAACTACTAAAAGCCCAGATTATAAACCAGGAGCAAGAATCCGTTTTCCTTGAAAGAAAAAACAACAGAGATTTTTAGATTTCTTTATGAGAAACATCAGGCATGACCTTCAACTTGACAAAAAATAGAAGCTTAAACATAGCAAGTTTTCAGACCAAAGTTAAACAGAAAAATGATATCCAGCTTAAAGCCTAATCTTATAAATGATCATATAACATATAGAGTAATTTCTTGGTAGTCCATTATTATAAAAATTATTCAGGCGATTTTAGCCTGAATTATACATATACATCCTTTTCTGTGTCATAAATTTAGCCTTCAATTAAACATTCTTCTGTCATCCTACAACTTAGTATATACCCCCAAGTTTAGTTTTTATTATTTTTCATATTTTGGCATAACCAGTTCTATTTTAAGATGAAACAATTCTCTTTTTAGCTCTCAAAAAATTCAGCCTTCTCTTTTTAACGTTTTGGAGGAAAATCTTACATTCATTCTTCAAATCTTCATTTTATCATAGCTGTGTAAGCTTTTACACACCTTTTCTCATCTCTTGTCCAAAAAAATTAAGTTGTAAAATTTCATTATAATTCAATGAACTGTTCTCAGGCCACTGTTTACCATCTCTCAGAACATAGTAGAGCCAAGTATTACTAGCCAAAAATTTAAATCTGGATTTTTTCTTAGGATCAGATCTAAAATAAGACCAATTCCAAAGCATTATCTCTACAGAAGTAGATTGCCCACTCTTCCTTGTGAGGGGTGGCAGGTGGGTTTGAACTGTCAGCCTTCTGGTTAGCAGTCAAATGCTTTAAGCAATATGCTACCAGAGCTCCTAAAGTATACCCTACTGGCTACCATCTGGAATTTGGCTGATTACCTTGCCTTCCACAGAGGAACCTACAGTTCATTGACCAGATTAGTTTCATGGGCTATAAGCTACCCAGTTTCAATCACAAAATTAGTGCCATGAGCTATACCTTACTCTGTCTCAGCTAATCACCCTTTTGTCTTCCCATAGGGACCTTACCCTCCTCAAATTCCCTCTTACAGAGACTCTCAGTTACCAAGAAGACATCTTTAAACCCATTACCAATAGCATCACCATTGAGTCCACAGTTGATTTGTGCTGTTCTGAGTCAAGGAATCCACCTCTGGAAGAAACGGTTCTAGTGTAAGCTTGGTATATTGACCCAGCCTTGCACTGGCTGGGGATCCGGGTACACACAAATGGCCAGTCTCTTCATGGTGGGAAAACTGGTACCCATCAAATGCTAAGTCTGGTACTCAGAGTGACTTAAGTCAATAAAGACACACAGAAGTGAAAAACAATACATACAGCTTTTACTAAGTTTGCATATCAACTGAGACAGAGCAGAATTATCTCAGATTCTGACTGCCTCTAGTTCTTTTCCAAGTTTCTTTCATAGGGTGAGAATTATATCAGAATCATGTTATATATGTAATTTCATATGACTATACAAAGATAGCAGTCCTTCATGTCTCATTACAATGTTAAATCTCCACCCAGGCGTGTGATTTTTAGTATGCTAATGCCTCCCTTCACCCAGATTCAAGCTGTTCCAGGGTCAGTAAACCTCCTATTTGTTATTTCTCAGAAACTACATCATACTTCTCTTAACTCACCAAGAGAAACATTGTAGAATTCCAAATTAATACCTTTCCTTCTTTTCTGACCTTTTCTTTATGGGAATCAGCTCTGAGCTGATCCTGGTCGTTATCCTCCCAGAATTTCAACATGTTCTGACTCTATTACTACTGTCTTTCTACACCCTCAATATCTTGATGATGTGTTCCATGTACTTTTTGTTGTTATTGTTAGGTAGGTAGTATCATTCATCTGTCCGTGAAATATCTTTTCTTGCTGGCTGGTTTGAAAATCTATGTGGCAGTCTGACATTTCACTCTGATCTCTCTAGATGTGGATTTCCTATTTATTCATTGAATTGAGGTTTGTAAGGCTTTCTTTATTTGTGGATTATTTTCTCTCATCCAGTCAGGAAATGGTTGTGCTTTTAAAACTTTGAATTTTGCTGCTCCATGATTATTTTCTCTTGGAACTGTGATTGTGTATGTTAGTCTTCCAACACTCTCCCTCATTTCATCTTTTTCTCTTCTTCTTCAAATTTAGTGTCTCATTATTTTGTCTTCTTTTGGCTCTAAATTCTGCTTGAAAAACTGCATTTTTCTTATTTCATTGATAATTATTATTTGCCTCTTCCATTATACTAAAATAGATTCTGAACCTTTGGTTTTAATCATTTAGTAGAAGATCTACAAGTTGTAGAGTGACTCATCAGAATACCAAGGAGCCCCCCTGATGGTTCAGTGGTTAAGTGATTGGCTGTTAACTCTATGGCCAGCTGTTCCGGCCCATCAGCTGCACTCTTGGGAAGAAAATGTGATAGTTGGCTTGCATAAAGTTTAGTCTTTTAAACACTATGGGGCAGTTCTGCTCTTTCCTATAGGTTCTCTGAGTCAGAATTGACTCCACAGCAAGGGGTGTGGCTCTTGTTTAATTAGAATATCAACATTTTATTTATACCAAATTGTAAAACAAAATAAATAAAAGTGTCCATCCTTTCCTATCACCATTTTTTAAATGACTATATAAATAACTATATATATATATATATATATATTCTTTTAATACACTTTATCTGTGTGAAGCTTTCACTATGAGAAGATACTTTCATATGGACTAGCTTCATTTTTTCTAAGCTGGAACAGTTTAAATCACTGTCAAAAACATCAGTAATAAATATTATTTTCATAATGTCTTCATGAATTTAATGCTTGGGTAGAATTATTATTTTGTCTCTCACAATTATCTTTTAGTAAGTGTAGACTTTCTCTGTTGAATTCTTATATGTTACCTTCATCATCACTCTTGTATATTCTTTGTCAGTTGTCAACTCTTCTGAAGGAATGTTTTTACTAATTCTTCACATTTTAACTTCTGACATAAGAACCACTCATAATCGAACCTGATAATAAAAAAGTGAGATAATTATAAATCCATTTTCAAAGTTACTTCTTTATAATGTCAGAAGAGACACTGAAACTTCCCCTTGAGTGGACAGTAGCTAAAGCAAATGGAAGAAATGACAAGATAAAAGAGCTGAACAGAAGATTTCAAAGAGCAGCTTGAGCAGACAAAGCAATTACTGTAATGAAATGTGCAAAGACCTGGAGTTAGAAAACCAAAAGGGGAGAACAGACTCAGCATTTCTCAAGCTGAAAGAACTGAGGAAAAAATGTAAGATTTGAGTTGCAATATTGTAGGATTCTATGGGCAAAATATTGAATGATGCAAGAAGCATCAAAAGAAGATGGAAGGAATACACAGAGTCACTGTACCTAAAAGACCTGGTCGATCTTCATCTATTTCAGGAGGATGCATATGTTCAAGACCAATGGTATTTAAGGAAGAAGTCAAAGTTGTACTGAAGGAAGTGGCAAAGAACAAGCCTCCAGAAATTGACAGAATACCCATTGAGATGTTTCCACAAATGGATGCCACAATGGAGGCATGCACCTGGCTATGCCAAGGTATTTGGAAAACAGCTACCTGGCCAACTGACTGGAAGAGATCCATATTTTTACCCATGTTAAAGAAAGGTGATACCACAGAATGTGGAAATTATTGACCAATATAATTATTATTGCATGCAAATAAAATCTTACTAAAGATAACTGAAATATGGTTGCAGCAGTGTATTGACCTCTAGAGAGCTTCCAGAAATGCAAGCTGGGTTCAGAAGAGTATGTGGAATGAGGTTTATCAATGCTGATGTCTGATGGATCTTGGCACAAAGCAAAGTATACCAGAAAGATATTTACTTGTGCTTTACTGACTATACAAACGCATTTGATTGTGTGCATCATAAAAAAATATATGGATAAAATTAAGAAGGATAGGAATTGCAGAACACTTAATTATACTCATGAGGAACCTGTACCTAGACCAAGAGGCTATTGTTTGAACAGAACCAGGGGACACTGCAGGGTTTAAAATCAAGAAGAGATTGTGTCAGGGAAGTATCCTTTCACCATATTTATTTAATCGGTATACTGAGCAAATAATCCAAGAAGCTGAACTATATGAAGAAGAATGTGGCATCAGAATTGGAGAAAGAATCATTAAAAACCTGCTATATGTTGATGACACAACTTTACTTGCTGAAATTTAGGATAACTTGAAGCACTTACTGATGAAGATTGAAGATTACAGTTTGCAGTATGGGTTACATCTCAATATAAAGGAAACAAACATATTCACAACTGGACCTATAAGCAACATCATGTTAAATGGAGAAAAGAATGATGTTGTCAAACACTTCACATTGCTTGGTTCTACAATTGATGCAATGGAAGCAGCAGTCAGGACATCAAACTATGTATAAAACCCAAACCCAATGCCAACGAGTCAGATCCGACTCAAAACAACCGATTTTGGGGTTTTTGAGGCAGTATCACTATGGAAGTAGATCGCCCAACCTTCCTTCTAAGGAGTGGCTGGTGGGTTTAAACCTCCAGCCTTTTGGTTAGCAGTTAAATGCCTTAGGCACTACTGTATTTGCCACCTAGGCAAATAGGCTGCAAAGGATCTTTTTCAAGTGCTGAAGAGCAAAGATATCTCCTTGAAGACTAAGATGTGCCTGACACAAGCCATGCTATTTTCAATTACCTCATATGTATGTGAGAGCTGGACAATGAACAAGGAAGATCAAAGAAGAGTTAATGCTTTTGAGTCGTGGTGCTGGTGAAGAATGCTGAAAGTGCCATGGACTGCTATAAAATCTAACAAAATTGTCCTGGAGAAAGTGCAGCCAGAATGCTCTCTGGAAGTGAGAATGGCCAGACTTTGTCACACCTATTTTGGTCATATTTTCAGAAAGAACCATTCCCTGGAGAAAGATGTCATGCTTGGTAAAGTGGAGGGTCCACGAAGGAGGGGAAGGCCCTCAATGAGATAGATTGACACAGTGGCTGCAGTGATGGGCTCAAGTATAGCAGGATGATGGAGCTGGCACAGGAATGAACAGTGTTTCGTTCTTCTGTGCACAGGGTTGCTGTGAGTCAGAGATGACTTAATGCCACCTAACAACAACAACACTTCTTCCTAAAATATTTTTAAAGATAAATTATTTCCATTAGACATTAATGAGGAAATTTATTCAGTACTATTTTGGGAAATATCAACTCAAATTTAATTTCATTATAATCAAATAATACACAAGAAGAAACAGTAAGAATTACATTCTTGAAAGAAAGCTCTTTTATTCACTGATTAGATATACAATTTTTCTGTGAGATAACTTTCACAAAAGTCATGAGTTCCTATAATTTGCTCTTTACTTGAGAAAATATGCATAAGCCTTACAGTAAAATACTGAATTAACTGTTTAATCTATTCCTTATACATTTACATTAATTTTCAAAATAACATTAAGATGCTTAAGTGGATATATTTCATACTTTTTGTTTTGCTCACTGGCAGTTTCCACAGAAAGTAATTTTCTTAAGTTATTATGGCATGAAGAGTTTAAAATAAGAGTTTTAACACAGAAATAGCCAGAGCTGAAATTATAGAAGTGGAAATAAAAACATATAAATAAGAACAGCTAATAAATTCAATGTTTCCTCTTTTTTTTTTTTTTTTATTTAAGTAAAAAAAAGTTGGCTATATAGCCAGATAAAATATCCTTGCCCCCCCCCCCCCACTTCTTGTTTGTTTTTGAATAGCCAATCAAGATCATTTAGATTTGGATATGGGAAAGTCATAGTCAGAAAATAAGTTTTGTTTCCACCAAGAACTTCAATATCCAAATTATTGTTCTCTATATAAATATCACATTTGTTGTTGTTGTTGTTCTTATGTGGCAAAGAATCAGTTTAGAATCATAGTGAAACTATGGGACACAGAAAGAAACACAACTCAGTTCTGCAGCCTCCTCATAATCATTCCTATGCTTGCACCCATTGTTGCAGCTCTTGTATCAGTGTAACTCATGGAGAGTCTTCTCCTTTTCAGTGACCTTCTATTTAATAAGCATGATATTCTTCTCCAAGGACTCATTACTTCTGATAATGTGGCCAAAATACTAGAGACAAAGTCTCTCCATTCTTGCATCTAAGGAAAATCCCAGTTGTACTTCTTCCAAGACAGATTTGTTTGTTCTTCTAATAGTCCCTAAAAAACAAAAAATAAATAAATAAATAAATAATAACCCAAAGTCACTGCCATGGAGTTGATTTCGACTCACAGCAACCCCTCCCTGGGTTTCCGAGGTGGTATCTCTGTTCCTAGTATACTAAATTTTTTGCCAACATCACAATGCAAATACAACAAATTCTTCTGCATTCTTTCTTATTCATTGTCCAGCTTTCACATAAGAATATTAAAAATAACATGGTTTGCATCAAATGCATATGAGTCTTCAAAGCTACATCTTTGCCCTTTTAATGCTTTAAAGAGGTCTTTTGCACCAGATTTGAAATACGTCTTTGATTTCTTGACTGCTGCCACCATAGACATTGATGTGGATCCAAGTAAATTTTAATTCTTGACAACTTCAGTATTTTCTCTGCTTACCATGATGTACCTTATTGGTCCAGTTATGAGAAGGTTTTTTTTCTTAATACTGAGATATAATCTATACTGAAGGCTGTAGTCTTTGGTCCTCATCAGTAAGTGCTTCAAGTCATCTTCATTTTCAGCCAGCAAGATTGTTTCATTTGCATATTGCAGATTGTTAATGAATCTTCCCCCATTGTGATACCAAATTCTTCTTCACATAATCCACTTTATTGGATTGTTTTCTCCTATGCAGATTGAACAAGTATGGTGACAGGATACAAGTCTGAAACACCGCTTTCCAGATTTTAAACCAAGTAATATTCTATCGTTCTGTTTGAATGACTGCCTCTTGGTCTAGCTATTTTTTCATGAGTACCATTAAGTGCTATGGAATTCCTATTCTTCACAATATTATCCATAATTTGTTATGATCAACACTGTACAATGCTTTTGCCTAGTCAATAAAAGACAGGTAAATAAATTTCTGGTATTCTTTGCTTTCAGCCAAGATCCATCTTGACGTCACTATGATATACCTTATTCCATGCTCTCCTCTAAATCAGTTTGAGTTTTTGCCATTTCCTGGTCAATATATTACCACAACCTTTTTTCAGTTATTTTCAGTAACATTTTACTTACATGTGATATTAATTATATGCTTGCATAGTTTCTGCATTCTGTTCGATCACCTTTCTTTGAAAGGGCATAAATATAAATGTCTTACAGTCAGTTGGTCAGGTAGCTGTCTTCCAAATTTCTTGACACAAGTCAGTGAGTGCTTGCTTCCAGTTTTGCGTTTGTTTGTTGAAACTTCTGAATGAGTATTCTGTCAACACCTGAAGCCTTGGGTTTTTTTTTTTTTGCCAATTAATTCAGTGTAACTTGGACTTCTTCCTTCAATATTATCATTTTTGATCATCTGCTACCTCCTGAAATAGTTGAATGTTAGCCAATTCTTTTTTGTATATTTTTGTTGTTTTTGTTATGTGCTATAGAGTTGGCCCCAAATAATAGCGACCCCTCCTTGGGTTTCTGAGGCAGTATCACTACAGAAGTAGATTGCCCAACTTTCCTTCCGAGGAGTGGCTGGTGGGTTTGAACCGCCAGACTTCTGGTTAGCAGTCAAGTGCCATAGGCAGTGACTGTCTATTCCTTGCATGTTTTTTTTTGATGCTTCCTGCATCAGTCACTATTTTGCCTCAGAATCCTTCAATATTGCAACTCAAGGTTTAAATTTTTTCTTCATTCTTTCAGCTTGAAAAATGCTTATTGAGCTCTTCCCTTTTGATTTTCTATCTCCAGATATTTGCACATTTCAATATAATACTTTACTTTTTGTTCTTGACCTGCCTTTGAAATCTTCAGTTCAAATCTTTAACTTCATCGTTTCTTCCATTCACTTTAGCTTCTCTCAATTCAAGAGAAAGTTTCAGAGTCTCTTCTGATATCTATTTTGGTATTTTCTTCCATTCATGTCTTTTAAAAAAAAAAATTTCTGTTTTCATGTATGATTTTCTTGATGTCAACCCACAACTCATCTGGTCTTCAGTCATTGGTATTCATCTAATCAAATCTATTCTTCAGATGGTCTCTAAAGTCAAGTGGAATATAATCAAGGTAGTATAGTCATGCTCATTGACTTTTTTATTTTATTTTCTTCAGCTTCAACTTAAATTTGCATATGAACAGTTGATGTTCTCTTCCACACTCAACCCTGGTCTTGTTCTTACTAATGATATTGAGCTTCTCCATCGCCTCTTTCTACCTATGGAGTTGATTTGATTCCTGTGTAGTCCATCTGTCAATGTCCATGTGTAAAGTCTCTGTTAAAATTTTTGAACAAAATTATTTGCAAAGCGTAAGTCTTTGGTCTTGCAAAAGTCTATCGTGCGATCTCAGGCATCGTTTCTATAACTAAGGCCACATTTCCAACCAGTGATGCTTCTTTTATGTTTCCAATTTTTGTCCTGCCATCACCAGTAATTGTCAATTCATCTTGATTACATGGTTGGTCTATTTCAGACTTCAGAAGTTAGTGAAAATCTTCAATTTCTTCATCTTTGGCTTTAGTGGTTGGTGTGTAAATTTGAATAATTAACTGGTATATAGATATTATACTATCACTGGTAGCATTGTAATTAAGGATAGATCTTCAAATAATCTTTTTTATCACTGGTCTGACAGTTTGTCATACTTTGGTAGCTTGTGTGCTGCTATGATGCTAGAAGCTATGTCACTGAAATATTATGAATAGCAGTGAATAATTGTCTACTGTGCTGGAAGATGAGCCTCTCAGATTATAAGGATATGACTGAGAATATCTACCTCCTCCAAGTAGAGTTGATATTGATGACATGGATTTAGTTAAGGTTTTGGGACTTTTTTTTTGCTGAATTGGCATGACTCAGAATGAGAAGAAAGAGCTGCAAATATCCATTAATAAATGGCGTGTCAAAGCATGAATCTAGGAAAGTTGGAAGTTGTAAAAAATGAAATGGTACTTATAAAGATTGATATACTAGGCATTAGTGAGCTGTAATGGACTGGTATTGGTCATTTTGAATCAGATGATCATATAGTCTACTGTAACAGGAACAGCATATTGAAGAGGAATGGGAATGCTTCATCATAAAAAAGAACACTTTTAGCCTGAAGTACAATGCTATCAGAGCTAGGATAATATCATATGATAATATCATATTCCACACAGCAATAATTAATAATATAATTGAGAGGAATAATTGTACTGATGTTATTAAAAAAATAGTATCCTCTCTTCTTTACTCTTTTAAATTTATCTTCATCTTCTTTTTGGCAAAGCTTTTCCAAAAGTGATTGTTATTCTATCTCACCACTAAACAGTAAATTGTATGTGACAAAGCTTTAATAAGAGTCTTTCCCCAGAGATTTCCAAAAATAGGATATTTAGAAATATAATTTGTAAATTTACATTAATATTAAATATTTCACTTTACTTAGTAGTTCATAATCCTAAGAATGTTATGCTATCAAGTAAATAATTGCAATTTATTCCATCAATTACAATAAACTCTCAGCTCAGGAAGTCAGGATATATTACAGTATTCTAACAATTATTCTCTTAGACAGTGAAAAATTTTCCCTAATTATAGGTATGGAAAATGAAGTACAGAGGGAGAAAATGGTTTTATTTGAAGCCTATATAATGCTAATATAGTGCTAAAAAAATTGCCTAGTTTAAACATTCTTTTCTTTGGTAGGAGTAAGATTTCCTACAGCATGACAGTGTAAGTGATGTTCTAAATGAAACAACTTTCTGATGACAGAGAAATAATTCTATAATTCATGTTTATTCATAGTCTACATTTGAAGACAAATACAGTAAAATATGTATATATCATTCTGACATAGTAATTAATTCTTTACGAAAATATTTTTCAGTGCTTACTCTGTACCAGGAACTGTACTAAATATTGAGTACATAATGGTAAACATTACAAAAGAGCTACGGCATTCAAACTCCTAATTCAACTTATTGTGAAACATCCTAAGAAAAAAATTGATATAAAATTAGAATGTAATGTGGTGATTTATTTGTATAAATTATAATGATATTTTGTAATTATATAAGCAGAGAAACAAAGCCAATGAAAGAAAATGAAAAAATGAGAAATTATATATATAAACCAAACCCAGTGCCATCGAGTTGATTCCTACTCATAGTGACCCTTATTGGGATTCCAAGGAGGTAGATCTTTATGGAAGTAGATTGCCTGGTCTTCCTTCCATGGGGTGGCTGGTAGTTTTGAACTGCCAACCTTCTGGCTAGTAGTCAAATGTCTTAGGCATTGCACCACCAGATCTATAAACACACACACACACACACACACATAATATACACATACATTCTATGTATATAATGTATTATAATATATATATATAATGTTATAGAAGCTCTGGTAGCATAGTCCCTAAGGAATTTGACTGTTAACCAGAAGCCTCGAGCTTCAAATCCACCAGCCACTCCTCGGAAGGAAAATTGGGCAATCTACTTCCATTGTGAGACCGCTTCAGAGACCCAAGAAGGGGTTGATATGAGTTGGATTCAGCTCAATGGCAGTGATTTATATATATAACAACACTACCATCAAGTAGTCAGACCTGACTTAAAGTGACCCCCCCTTGAGTTTCTGAGGCAGTATCACTATGGAAGTAGATTTCTCAACCTTCCGTCTGAGGAGTGGCTGGTGGGTTTGAACCAACAGCCTTCTGGTTAGCAGTCAAATGCCTTAGGCACTATGCCACCAGAACTCCTACATATGTGTGTGTGTGTGGGGGGGGTAGTTGTTGTTACTAGGTGTCATTGAGTCATTTCTGACTCATAGTGATACTGTGTACAACAAAAGAAAACACAGCCCAGTCCTGCACCATAAAATTATTGCTAGGTTTGGAAGCCATTGTTACAGCAACTCTGTCATTCCATTTCACTGAGCGTCTTCCTTTTTAATGCTGACACTCTCTGCTTTACTGAATATAATGTCCTTCTCCAGGAACTGGTCCCTCTTAATAACATGTCAAAAGTACATAATACAAAGTCTTGTCTTCCCCTTTTCTAAGGAGCATTGTGGTTATTACTTCTTCCGATAAAGATATGTTCATTCTTTCATCAGCCCGCTGAATATTCAATATTCTTTATCAAGACCATAATTCAAAGGCATTGATTCTTTTTCAGTTTCCTTTGTGCATTGTCCATCTTTCACATGTATACGAGATGATTTAAAAAACCATGGCTTGGGTCAGGTGCACTTTAGTCCTCAAGGAGACATCTTTGCTCTTTAACACCTTAAAGAGATATTTTGGAGCAGATTTTCCTATCACAGTATATCATTTAAATTTTGACTTCTGCTCCCACGGGATTTGATCGTGGCTCCAAATAACATGAAATCATTGACAACTTCAGCCTTTTCTCCATTTATCTTTATGTTGATTATGTTTAGTTGTGAGGATTTCTGTTTTCGTTGTCTTGAGGGCTAATCAATACTTATATCCAGTAAATACTTTTAGTCCTCTTCACTTTCAGCAAGCCAGGTTGTGCCATCTGCATATCACAGGTTGTTAATGAGGCTTCCTCTAATCCTGAAGCCATGTTCTTCTTATGGTCTAGCTTCTGAGATGATTTGCATAGCATACAGGTTGAATAACCATAGTGATAGAAATCAATCCTAACACACACCATTCCTAATTTTAAACCATGCAGTATTGCCTTTTTCTGTTCAAAAACTTCCTGTTTATTTATGTATAGGTTCCACATGAACACAATTAAGTGTTCTGGAATTCCCATTCTTTGCAATGTCACCTATAATTTGTTATGATCCACCCAGTTGAGTTCCTTTGAATAAATCAATAAAACACCAACAAAGATCTTACTTGTATCCTCTGCTTTTAGCTAAGATCCATCTGGCATCAGCAGTGATATCCCTTGTTGCATGTCCTCTTCTGAATCTGGTTTGAATTTCTGGAAGTTCCTTTCCACACACTGCTCAAATCACTTCTCAATTATCTTCAGCATAATATTACATATATCTGAATATAAAGATATTGTTCAACAATTTGTAAATTCCATTGGATGATGTTTATTTAGAATAGTTATCTATGTGGATCTCTTCCAGTCAGTTGGCCAACCAGATAGTTGTTTTTCACATTTATTGGTACAGATAAGTGAATGATTTCAGTGTTGCAACTATTTGTTGAAACATCTCAGTTTTTATTAAATTAATACTTGGAGCCTTGTTTTTTGTTAATACCTTCTGTGTAGCTTGGACTTCTTCCTTCAATTCCATCAGCATTAATCATATGCTACTTCCTGAAATGGTTAAATATTGACCAATTCTTTTTGGTATAGAGATTCTGTAGATTTATTCCATGTTCTATTGATGCTTCCTGTTTTTCAATATTTTACCCAGAGTCCTTAAATATTGCAAATCAAAGCCTGAATTATTCTTCAGTTTTTCATATTGATAAATACCAAGGATGTTCTTCTATTTTGGTTTTCTAACTCCAGGTGTTTGTATATTTCCTTTTTGTATTTAACTTTGTCTTATTTAGAAGCCATATGGAATCTTATGATCAGTTGTTACTTCATGATTTTCTCTTTTTTCTGTAGCTACTCATCATAAAGGGAGTTTCAGAATCTCTTCGTACATCCATTTTACTCCTTTTTTCTCTCTCCTTTTTTTTTTTTT
>NW_006922362.1:442019-448702 GCF_000298275.1 Orycteropus afer afer
TTCTTGCTTGCATGCTGGGGGTGTTGTTGTGTCTTATGGGGACTGTTGTTATCTCCCACTCAGTTAGACACAAATTACAATTGAATAACCATCAAAAAACTAAAAGCCCATGGATGAAAAACACACCAAGTAATCACACAGGAACAGTTAACAAAAAAAGAGAAAAGGGAAATAAAAGAAGAAAAAAGAAGAAAATGTTCAATATCTGGGGATAGAGCACTAAGAAAAAAGAAAAAATGGAGAGAAGAAGAAGAAATTTTTAAAAAATGGGAAAAATGCAGGAAAAAAATCAAGGAACAGGGTTAAACGTGAGAAAAAAGTAGGAAACAAACAAACAAACAAACAAACAAAAAAAAACCTTAAATTAAAAAAAAAAAATTCAACCAGGCACAGGGAAAAGAAAAAATGCTGAAAACTAGGACCGGAAGAGGAAGAGTAAAAATAACAACAAAAAGGATAAAAGTATCAGTGATATTAGTTTTTTTAAAACAGACAAATACAAGCAAACTGATTACCAGAAAAAGGAATGCAAAAAGGAAAAAAAAAAAATGTGTGGAGAACAGTGCAGGGCACCCAGGCTCTGTCTGAGCATAACACAGACTGAGATGGAGTTCTTGTGGGCCCAGAAAGTAGATGGGAGTGGGGGATGGCTGCACCATTCACCAAGTGGGTGTGGGGTATAAGAGTAACAAGAAGAATCTTGTACCTTGTCAGTCTTGCTGGTCCTGAGTGTCCTTGGGGTTGCTGGAAAGCAGAACATGTTCTTAAGTCCCAGGAATCTGTGAGAGCACTGTCTCTTTAAATACCCAAAATTGTCAAGCTGTTTTTAAACCTTCAAATTGATGGCACCCTCCGAACCGGCAAAAGTCCACAGCTCAGCCCACCTTTCTCTTCACCTTCTCCGTTTGTTCCCCAGCCACAGTACACTGTCCTCTGTGCAGTCCCTGGCTAGCAGGGTGACTTTTAGGTTAATTCTTAGGTCCTACCACCACTCAGGAATCTCCAAGCTGTCTGTGCTGTCAGGATTGCTCAGGGTCTCTGCCAGACCGCAGCTCCGTCTGTCTCCATTTTTGGTATTTTCACACAAATTCTTCTGCTAGTTGGTGTTTAGTCCATTTCTATATCCTTCCCTTCAAGGATCAGGGGCCCAGGATTATCTTCTGTGTCTGTGTTAGTTGGTTTTCCTTTTCTGTGTTGAAGAGGGTCTGTGCAGTCTTTCTGGCTAGTCTGCCATTTTTTAGTTTCTCAAACTTTTTTCTCTCTTGTTTAATGATATTTTCTTCTTTATGTATGCAGTGTAGTGAATTACATGACATGAATTTTCTAGCCATAGTCTTGGTAACTCCCACTTTGCCTTGAGTAACTGAGTAGCTGCTTGTTAAAGTCATCTACCGGGGCAGCACGAAGTAATCTTCTGGGAAAGTTTGCTCTCTCTCAGGTGTGTAGAACTCTGATGTTGGGACTAGTTAGTTTTGCCACTCTGCTGGGATTAAAATGAAACCTCCTAGAGGCAGAGGAGGAATCTCTGATTGGGAACTGGGAGAGAGATGCACTGCTGGGAGAGGCCCAGAGCTGAGAGAGAGACTGAGAGAGACTGCTAGCTGAGAGAGACTGAACATGCTCCTGAACTTGAATGTACCCTGGTTTTTTTTTTCCCAAATTAACCCCATAATCCGTGAGTTCTATGTGGCCACTACAGCAAATTATCAGAACCAGCAGAGAGGTCGTGGGTATGCCAGAGAGAGATGGTTGGTGTCAAAGTTGAGTAAAAGGACTGGAGGCATGTCTGGCCTCTTAAGAATGGGCCTTGGGCTGCTGCTGATGATTCTGTCTTCCTCTTGTGTAGTTAGAGGAGGTAAAAAAATGCCACCTCTATTCCCCTTTTGTAAAGTACAAAACTTCTTCAGTCGTTATTGTTCAAAGCATCAAATCCATTCTTGAGCTGCTTTCTTAACACAGGTGAGATATACTCAAGGTTGTACTTTGGTTATCATGGACTTGTTTTACTTTTCTTCAGTTTCAATTTGACCTTGCAAATGAACAATTGATGGTCTGTTCTGGAGTCAACACTTAGCCTTTTTCTGATGGATATATTGAGCATCTCAATTACTTGAAGGGAGAATACATGTCTAAAACATGTAAATATCTCATAATTTTGATCAAAATTAATATAGAAAATAATACAGACTAGGAATAATTAAATTTTGTTATATAAAACTATCCAAAAGTTTTGCTAATCATTTTGAAATTTTAAATTTAATGAACACATTTTATATACTGCAATGTACCAAGTTAGCCCAATAAGGAATAAAAAGACTCATGTAAGCCATAAGTGTAGGCAGCATAACCTCTTCCCTCTCCCAAAGATGTACAGATTCTAATTCCTGATTTTTTTTTTAAAATAGGGGGGAGAAAAAAAAAAAAATCTTTGTACATGTGATTAGATAAAGGACTTTTTGATGGATAGATCTCTTGGATTATGTGGGTGAGCATGTAGATCCTTAAAAGAGAGGAAACTTTCTTATCTTTGATTGAGATATGGTTATAGAGGAATAATCAGAGATGTGCAATGTTGTGCTTTTAAGATGAAGTAAAGAAGTTAGAACAGGAAAATATATAGCTTTAACCATACAGCCTGCAGAAAGGATTACAGGTTTATGAAAATATCATAATTTAAATCCAGTGAGACCCATGTCAGCCTTCTACAGAATAGAAAATAACAAGTTTTCATTTTTTTAAACACTAAATTAGTGATAATTTTCTACAGTAGCACAAGAAAAAAAAATGTTACACTATAGTTAAAAATAAGGAGCTCTGGTAGCATAGTGCTTAAGCACTTGACTGCTAACCAGAGGCTGGCTCTCCAAACCCACCAGCCACTCCTTGAAAGTTCAGTCTACTTCTGTAGTGATACTGCCTTGGAAACTCAAGGAGGGGTTGCTATGAGTGGGGTCCGAATTGACAGTGCATTCCAACAACATAGTTAATAATACTCCCAGGAAGGAAAAAAAAAAAAAAAAAGGAAGGCAAATTCAGAGGTGAATTTAAACACTACTTTAGGAAACAAAAACTAAGTAAAATATCTTGCAAAAACTTAATTTATAAAATAAAAGCAAAAACAAGCAATATAATATTCTACACCTTGTTCTATGAGGTTAGTAAAGTTTGATAGCAGATTTAGGCAACAACAATACAAAAATTCAATTAGTGACATATTAGTCATGAATATAGATATAAAACTACTAAGCAAAATACTGGTAAACTGTTGTGAAGAAGGTTGTCTGTTTTGCAAATCTCCTTTTTTTGGGGGGGGTGGATTGAGGAACTTAATCCATTAGTTTGGGCTGTTGACATTTGTAAAACCCAATGGTTTAAATAAACCACTCCATTAGGTGTTATATTTTGGGGGGTGTATGTGCATTTGCTTAGATCTCAAATAGACACTGATTCTTGTCCATATTATCTTGGTTGAGGTTAATTAATGAAATTTATTTGTTGGAAAGGCTGGTGAGAAGGATACATGATGGTTTTATTCACATTCTTGATGGCTTTGTAGGGATTGCTGAGAAAATGGGCTCAACTTTGGCTCTCCAATGGGAAATTTTTGTATAGACTCTCTAACATGGTAGTCTCAAGTTAGTCAGGTATCTTAAATAGTGACTCAATTCTTACATGAAAATTATTCTAAAAGACTTAAGAAGCAGGTGCAAGGATTTCTGTGATTCTGTCCATGTAGTTTCATTCTATTTCTTAAACAAGTCACTGTGATCATTCAGATTCAAGGTGAAGGTGGATGAGTTTGAACTCCAACTCTGAGTGGAAGTAATACTAATGAATCTGTGCCTGTTTTTATTTACCCCATGTTGCACCATATGGTTAGAAATTATTCACCCACTAGGCACATTTTGATATTCATCCCTCCCAAAACTCTTAAAAATTTTCATTCCATTATAAAAGTAATAATCTGTAAAGGGAGAGACAGTAAATACTTTAGGTTAAATGGTCCATACAGTATCTATATCAGATACTCAAATCTGTTGCTTTAGTAGGAAAGTCACCTTAGACAATACCTAAACAAATTAGTGAAGCTATGTTTTAATAAAACCTCCTTTATGAAACAGACAGTCATCTAGATTTGGCCCATGGACCATTATGACTTACCTAGGATTATGGCATGTACAGTTGAAAAAAAATTTGAAACCCCAGATTTCCTTGAATCTTTTGGTTCTGCAGGAAAGTTTATTTTTATTTTTAAATACTAACCCTTCCCATTTACTTCAAAATAAAGAGCAGTATTTGTCACACAATGCATATCTCCTTTAGAACATATGAAATACCACCAATATCATCAATAGTGTGATCTAAACTTCCTATCAGAAATCACAAATAGTCATACTAGGGGAAAACAAAATAGAACAAAACAAAACAATCAAACAAAAAGCAGACACACAAGAACTACTCTGAGGATTCAAGAAGAAAGATACTTTAAAGATGCAGATCATACTTAATGTTAAAAGACAAAATATATATAGAATTGACAGAGGCCTCTAAGACTATGGGCCTTAGACACCTTTCAAGCTAGAAATGAATTTAACCCCTGTAACTCAAGTGGCAAACAAATAATAGACAAGTTTATAAGGTGAAAAGTAATACCAGGAGGGTATGCACTTATTAGAACAATCAAGAATATGAGATCAATAGGACATCATTTGCCCAGCAATAGAGCTAGGAACACAGGAAGGAATGGGAAGGAGGAATGAAAGGAATTCATGGGCACAGGGAGGAAGTGGGAAGAATGTTACTGTATGAGGATTGCAGTAAATGTCACAAAACAGAATGTGTATCAATTGTTGAATGGAAAAAGAATTGGCTCTGTGAACTTTCACCCAAAATCACCATGAATAAGTAAATAAATGTTTGAAACTATGTAAGCATATCTACTGCCATCACTTCTATCCATCGTGTAAGACACTTCAATAACTCAAGGAAAAGAAATAATCTACATACTATAAAACTATTTTTCCACAGATGACAGATGAAAGAATTTGGAGGAAAAAAAAACTACAGAATTAATAAATGAGCTTGTTGATTAATTCAATATTTTGAACTGATCAAAAATGTAAACACATTCTAATAAAATTTACAGGACACAGCTGTATCAGTGCTTGAGGAAATTTATAATATCACATTATTGCATTATTTTAAACCTGGACAATGAATAAGGAAGCCTGAAGAAGTGTTGATGCCATTGAATACTTCAATTGGTGGAGAATACTGAAAATACCATGGACTAACAGAAGAATGAATAAATCTCTCCTGGAGGAAATGCAGCCAGCATGCTCCTTGAAAGCAAGAATGGCCAGATTTCATCTCATCCACTTTGGGCATGTAGTCAGAAGGGACCATTCACTAGAGAAGGATATCATACTTACTAAACCAGAGAATCAGCAAAAATGGGGAAGATCCTCAACAAAATGGATTGACAGAGCAGCTGCAATGATGCCTCAAGTATAGGAAGGATTGTGAGGATGGCACACAACTGGGCAGTGTTTGTCTCTGTTGTACATAGGGTAAGTATGAGTTAGAATCACCTTGATGGCATATAACAATAACAACATTATTATATTAGCAAAGAAAAAAAAATCTCAAATAAGTGATCTAAATTCTATTTTAAGAAACTTGAAAGAGAAAAACAAAAATAGCATAAAGTAAATAGAATGAAGTAATAAAGAGCAAACATCAATAAAATTAAAAATAATAATAATACCTCCTGTTGTGATAAACTTAAAAAGGCAAAAACACAATACTTGATTAGAAACTCATGTTTGATAGACCAAACCAAACACACTGCTGTGACGTTGGATCCGATTCATAGCAACCCCTCCTTGAGTTTCTGAGGTGGTATCACTACGGAAAAGATTGCCCAACTTTCCTTCCAAAGAGTGGCTGGTGGGTTTGAATGCCTGCCTTCTTGTTAGCAGTCAAATTTGTTGAATTTATCTATGGATTCTGTACAATCACAATAAAAATCACAGAAGAATTTTGTGTAGAAATTATTAATATGATTATACCATTTATAAATAGAGATGATGTAAATAATATTTTTGTAAAAGAATAAAAGTAGATGTCTTATATGACCTAATTACCTGTTTTATTTTAAAGTTACAAGATTCAATATTATGTGATACAGAAATAAGAACAGACATATAAATCAGTGGAAATGAATAAAATTCACAGATAAAGTTATACATATATATATATAGATTATTAATATTATTAATAGTAGATATCAGAATGATTCAACAGAAGGAAGACAGTGTCTTTAACAAATATTGATGAAACAATTAAATATCTGTATAGGAAGAAAAAAATCTTAATGGAAGATTCCCACATTTATAGAAATCAACTAAAAAGAAATCATAAACTTACACATGAAAGCTAAACCTATAAATTCCTAATATATATATTTGAAAGAATTAACCACTTCTTAGGACATTGTCTTCTCTTATTTCCTCTTAGGGAACCCAGAACAAGAGGAAAAATTAAGAGGACAAAAAACTACCTTCAGAATAACAAGAAAAGCTAATGAATAACAATGTTGTTGTTGTTGTTATGTGCCGTCGAGTCAGCCCTGACTCATAGCGACCCCTCCTTGGGTTTCCGAGGCAGTATCACTACGGAAG
>NW_006922362.1:448802-449786 GCF_000298275.1 Orycteropus afer afer
TATCAAGGATCTCCTACATAGATCCCCTTCCAAGTGGATAACAGTGGTAGCCGGGCACCATCTAGTTCTTCTGGTCTCATAGTTGTATAGGTTGCAGATCGGATGGTGTACCATTAGCTAGGAATAGTTGGTTCCATGAATTTTGGTTTTCTTCATTCTTCTTTGCTCTGGACCTATCACTGCATCTAGATGGCAAATTGCTAGCTTTTTAGATCCCAGTCGCTACTCACCAAAGTAGGAAGTGGAACAATGTTTTGTATAGTATGATATTGCCAATTGAGTTGATGTCCCCTGTGACTATGGTCCCAAGCCCGCAGGTTCAACTTCTTTGTCCCTCTGGGTAGCTGGCTGTGACCAAACAGAGACCACAACCTTGCCGCTTGTCAGCTCTACTATACACCTGGGAATTCTGATCATTCACCTAAACTTATAGGACCATTGTCTGCCAACCCTATATATGTTCTTGGATACCCTCCCCACTTTATAGACATACCTAATCATTCAGCCTGTCCACCCATCTATCCACCCATACACCCATGCTTGCCTTCACTGACAACACAGTACTGTATGTGCAAAAGTGTTCATATATGTTGTCTATAACTCCCATGCACCTCTCTATGTCTTTCTCATCCTCAATGGTGTCATATTGGTCACTCACATCTGGTACATTGCCCTTCTCTTCACCCAATTCAATATTCATCTCTATCTATCTAACAGCCTTCCCTCCTTTCCCCTCCCACCCTTGGTAACCAACAAAGAAAATTTCCTTCTACAGATAAACCTTTCCTTAACTTTTACAATAATGGACTAATACAATATTTGACCTTTGGGATTGACTTATTTCACTCAGCATAATGTAACAGTCCATTCTATCTTACAACTCTCTTAACTTCCTCACCATTTAGAAGTTCTGTGACTACACAGTTTTCTCCCTCTTTTTGTTTGTAGTTGTCCTCACTTGCCAATTGATGTCTCTGGTTCCCT
>NW_006922362.1:454801-462490 GCF_000298275.1 Orycteropus afer afer
GGATTGCCCAACCTTCCTTCCGAGGAGTGGCTGGTGGGTTTGAACCTCCAGCCTTCTGGTTAGCAGTCAAGTGCCTTAGCCACTATGCTACCAGAGCTCAATATAATGAGATAAAACATCAAATTTTTGCAAATGATGTCTAATAATCCTTCTTCTCTTCAAAACTTTGAGACAATGAAAGGAAGATTGTCAATAAATGTGGGGGGGAAAAAAGGATGAACTTAAATAAGATCAAAGCTTTAACTTAAACCACCATAAAAAAGAGTAAAAAAAAAAAATCTGAAAATATTAAAAAAAAAAAAAAATTCTAGTCCTTATCAAGCAAGGGCCCTTCTAAATTGAGACTAGGGGCACAATAGAAGGTGCTGGTTATAATAGGAAAACATGCAGAACATAACTCAAATTCATGAAAAAAAAAAGACTAGGATTAACTGACTGATAGAGATTGAAGGAACCCAAGACTATCTATCATCTTAAGATAACCTTTTGATTTAACAATAGATTTGCTAATAAAATTAAAAGATCACCCATGAATAATGTATACCTTAAATAATTAATTATATTAAACCAAATGCTCAACATTTACCTAAATGCAAACATGAGAAGATAAAGTGGGGAAAGGAAGCTAGGTCAATGGAAACAGTATAAACAGAAAGGAAATAATGAGAAGGATGATACCCATTAAAGCCAAATCCACTGCCATCAAGTCTATTCCAACTCAAAGTGACCTGCATTGGGTTTCCAAGGCAGTAAATCTTTATGGAAGTAGATTGTCCAGTCTTGCTTCCATGAGAAAGCTGATAGTTTCTGAAAATTGCAACTAATGTCACAGAGCAGTTTGCATAAAAGTTCTTAAATGGGAAACTAATATCTTATGTAGGAGCTCTGGTAGCATAGTGCCTAAGACACTTGACTGCTAACCAGAAGGCTGGCAGTTCAAACCCACCAGCCACTCCTTGGAAGGAAGGTTGGGCAATCCTGCTTCCGTAGTGATACTGCCTCGGAAACCCAAGGAGGGGTCACTATGAGTTGCCGCCGACTCGATGGCATGTAACAACAACAATGTAATACCTTGTGTAGAATTTCACATAAAAAAAACAATAAATATTGAAAAGTAAAAAGTATCCTTATTCGTGTGAGAAAGTTACATAAAAGTATAGAGAATTTAAATCTTTGAAAGACATCTCTTAGATAAGGAAAAGAACAAAAAAGAATGGGTAGAGAGAAAAACATGGAGGAAAATGTAGTGAAGTGGAAAAATACATGATACTAAAATTAAAAAAAAGAATAAAAATATTTTTTCTATTATATATATATATATATATATATATATATATATATATATATATATATATATATATATATATATATCAAAATCCACTAGTCTTGAAACTTTGATCTACTAGCACTAGATAAAACCACTGGATTCTTAATCTCACAATGCATTCTAAAACCACAAAAACAAACACAGAAAATAGTGACCCCATTGAGTTTCCAAAGCAGTAAATCTTTAGAAAGGAGATTGCTCCATCTTCCTTCCATAAAGGAGCTTGGTGTTGTTGTTAGGTGCTGTTGAGTTGGCTAAGACTCATAGCATTCACCCATGTCATTTTAGTTTTGTGTATTTCACTGTACATAAATTATATTTCAATAAATTGCATTAAAAAATTGAGTAAGAAATTTGAAAACTAAGGACACATTGACCAAAAAGTATTAGTCAATAAGAGAATAGATGGAATTTAGGATAGAAATGTAAAACAAAAAAGTACAATTATTTTAGAAATTATGATTAATTCTTAAGTATCCAGAGCAGAAAAATCATGAAAGTAAATTTAGCAAGTGAAATTAAGAAACTCATGAATTAAGAGTTCTGGCAAAATGGTGAAATAAGCAGACAAGCTACACAGACTCTCTGCCACAGAGTAATGAAAAAGCAATTGAAAACAATACAGAAGACAATTCTGGAATCCTGAACTTTGAAGGGAAGGGTAGAGAAATGGATTAAATACCAACTAGTGGAAGAACCTAAATGAAAACACTGAGTGTGGAGACAAACAGAGCTACTTACAGCAGGTTGTCCTGAGGGTGCAGCCCTTTTGAATATTTCCTGGTAGCAATGTAAGAATCTCCTCTGCTCACCAAGGACAACATGGGCAAAGACTGCATTGGTGCCTGACAACCAGAAAGGAAAATAGCAAAGGAGACAAACAGACCTGTGGAGTGCCAGTGGCTCTCCAGAGGGTGCAACCATTTTGAACATTTATAAGCAGTGGGTGTGGCATCTTGAATATATGCAGTGGCACTGGACAGAGACCTAAGAATAGGCTCTGCTTGCCAAGGACATCAAGGTCAATGGCTCAGGAGGCTAAGGACTAGAAAGGTGGAATATTTCCCTTTGTTATTCTTATAACCCACACTTTCTTGGTGAACAGAGGTGTGGCCATCCTATGCCTCCACCCCCCTTCTTCACCAGCAGGAATTCCATCCTGGTCTGTGCCCTGACAGAGCCCGGCTATCTTGCCCCACTCATAACAGTTTTCTTTTTGTTTGTTTTAAAATTATTCTTGTTATGTTCCTCCTTTTTTTCCTTCATGTATTTACTTTTGTTTCCCATCCCTGGTTCCTTTTTTCTTTCCCTTTTTCCTTTCCTTCCTTTGGTTCTGCCCATCCCTTGTTTCTTCTTTTGCAGTTTTCCCACTTTTTTTTTTTTTTTTTCTTTACTATTCTTATGCTCATGTTCTTTTCTCTCATTCCTCCCTCCCCAGATATTGGGGCTTTTTTTTCCCTTCTTTTTCTAATTATCTTTCTTTTATTCATTTCAAATATATTTTGAAGGTTTTTCTTCTCATTTATTGCATTTCCTTATTTATATTGTGATTGTTCTTGCTTGTTTCTGTGGTTTGAGTTTTTTGTTTTCTTGCTTTTATTTATTTACTTTGTGCTTAATTAATTGTCTAACAGAGTGGGAAATAGCAACCATTCTGACAAAACACAATTATTCCACCATCTCCTGCAGCCCCACCCACTAAATGAGGGCCACCACCTGATTTAGTACCACCTGACCAATGACAGATGGTGGCCAATGCCAGCTGAAATCACACTCTACTGCTCCTTCCAAGCACCTAATAGAGATCTGTGCACTTTCTCTCTTTCTCTATCACATTCAATTAGAGATAGGTGGCCAGTTCCTAAATAGTAAAAACTAGTGAATAGAGGAGCATGGTATCCTGCTAAAACAGATATATCAAAACAAAAAGAAAGGAAAAGAAAAAAAGTTGGGTGAATCACACATCAATATACAACTACAAATTAAACATAAATACAGCAGCACCACAGTTTCTCAGAGACAAGAGAAAATCACACTCCACACAAAGAAGTAAGATAATATAGTGGAAATAAGGGATTAAAGTGCAAACCCAGAAAATATCCCTGAGGAAGAAGTAGCATTAGAATTTTCTTATAATTAATTCAAAAGAATTATACTTGGGTACCTTCAATGAAGTGAGAGACAGAAATGGAAAACACTGACAAGATCAAGGAAAACATTGAAAAAATTAAGGAAAACACAGAAAAACTTTACAATTTAGGAAAACAGTAAAATAATAAACTGACAAAATACACAAAAAATATTAGAAATGATATAAACACAACAATTAGAAATAGAGAATGTTAATACTAAGATTTCAGAAATAGATAACACAATAAAGAGGCAAAGGAATAGAATCAAATTGATGGAAGACAGAATTAATAACATTGAGAAGAAATCCCTTAATGCTATTTGCTGTGGGATCAATCAGAGAAAAGATCAAAACACAATGAAGAAAGACTAAGATTCATGTGGGATACCATCAAGAGGAATAACCTATGTTGTTGTTGTTGTTATGTGCTATGGAGTAGGATCTGACTTATAGCCACCCCTCCTTGGGTTTCCAAGGTGATATCACTATGGAAGTAGATTGCCCAACCTTCATTCCAAGTAATGGCTGGTACATATGAACTGCCAACCTTTTGGTTAGCAGTCAATGCCTTAATCACTAGGCTACCAGGGCTCCTGGAATAACCTATATGTAAACAGAATTGTAGAACAGAGAGATGAACAAAACCACAGAGAAAATTGTCAAAGATTAGTTGGAAGATAATTTCTCTAATAGGATGAGATGAGAATACTTCCCTTCATGAAGTTCAATGAACCCCAAATAGGATGTTATTGTTGTTGTTAGTTGCCATCGAGTCATTTCCAAGTCATAGTGACCCTATGCAAAGGCGAACAAAACAACGCCCAGTCCTGAGCCAGCTCCATAATTCTTGCTATAATTGAGGCCATTGCCACTGCCACCATCTCAATCCATCTTATTGAAGGACTTTCCTTCTTTTGTTGACCCTCCACCTTACCAAGCATGACATCCCTCTCCAAGGAATGGTCCCTTCTGACAACATGACGAAAGTAAGTGAGATGAACTCTGGCCATTTTCCTCTCCAATGAGCATTCTGGTTGCATTTCCTCCAGGACAGATCTGTGAGTTCTTTTAGCAGTCAACGGTACCCTCGGTATTCTTTGCCAACACCACAACTCAAAAGCATGAATTCTTCTTCTGCCTTTCTTATTCATTATCCAGCTCTCAGATGCATATGAGGTGATTGAAAATACCACAGTTTGTGTAAGGTGCAAATTAATCTTCAAGGAGACATCTTTGCTCTTCAACACTTGAAAGAGGTCCTTTGCAGCCGATTTGCCCAGTGGTACATGTCGTCTGATATCCTGACTACTGCTTCCATTGGCATCAATTGTAGAAACAAGCAATGTGAAGTCTTTGACAATTTCAATTTTTTCTTCATTTATCATAATGAAGCTTATAGGTCCAATTATTGAGGATTTTTGTTTTCTTTATATTGAGATGTAATCCATACTGCAGACTGTTTTCTTCAATTTTCATCAGTAATTACTTCAAGTCATCCTCACTTTCAGCAAGCAAATATGTGTCATCAGTGTATCACAGGTTGTTAATGATACTTCCTCCAATCCTGATGCCACATTCTTCTTCATATAGTCCAGCTTCTCACATTATTTGCTAAGCATGCGGACTGAATAACTATGGTAAAAGGAGACAACCCTTATGTACTCCCTTCCTGATTTTAAACCATGCAGTGTTCCCTGTTCTGTTTGAATGACAGCCTTCTGCTCCATGTACAGGTTCCTCATGAATACAATTAATTGTTCTGGAATCCCCATTCTTCTCAATGTTATCCACAATTTCTTATGATCCACACAATCAAATGCTTTTGCATAGGCAATAAAACACAAGTAAACACCTTTCTGGTCTTCTTTGCTTTGAGCCAAGATCCATCAGACATCAGCAATGATATCCCTTGTTCCACATCCTCTTCTGACTCCAGCTTGCATTTCAGGAAGTTCTCTGCAAATATCCTGCTGCAAGCATTTTTAAATTATCTTCAGTAAGATTTTACTTGCATCTACTATTAATAAAATTTTTCAATAATTTCCACATTCTGTGGCATCCTCTTTCTTTGGAAAGAGTACAAATATGGATCTCTTGCAGTCAATTGGTCAGGTCACTGTCTTCTAAATCTGTTGGCATAACCAAATGAATTTCTCCAGTGGGGCATCCATTTCTTGAAACATCTCAATTGGTATTTTGTCAATTCATGGAGCCTTGTTCTTCACCAATTCTTTCAGTGCAGCTTCAAATTCTTCCTGCAATACCATTGGTTCTTGAACTTATTCCACCTCCTGAAATGGATGAACATCAACGAGTTTTTTTGATACAGTAAATCTGTATATTCCTTCCATCTTCTTTTGATATTTCCTGCATCATTCCATATTTTGCCCATAGAATATTTCAATATTGCAACTCAAGGCTTAAACATTTCATCAGTTCTTTGAGCTTGAGAAATGCAAAGTGTGTTCTTCCTTTTTGGTTTTCTAACTCCAGTTCTCTTCCCATTTCATTGTAGTAACTGGCTTTGTCTGCTCAAGCTCATCTTTGAAATTTTCTATTCAGCTCTTTTGTGTGTGTCTGTGTGTGTGTGTGTGTGTATTAAAAACTTTTTTAAAAAAAATTTTTTATTGTGATTTGGGTGAGAATTTGTGGAGGAAATTCACTTTCCATACAGCAGTTCACATAAACTTTGTCTCATGTCATTGACCACAATTTACCACATGCAACAACTCTCTTCCCACTCCTTCCCAATAGTTACCTCTTCCCTGTGTCCATCCCTCCATACACTCCTGCCCCCTGAGCTGTCTCCCTGTGCATAAGAAGCCCTTCTTTTTCTGAAAATTGTTCTCTGCAAGGAGTGTATTTACCTCAGGTAAATGTTCAACTCATATGCCTGTCTTTTGTTTGGCTGGAAGCCACAGGTGTGGGTTCAATTCCAGACCTGAAGGGCAACTAGGGGCCATAGTCTCAGTGGTTCCACCAGGTTCTATCAGACCAGCAAACTTCCCCCCCTCCTTTTCTTTTCTCCAAATGATTTTGAGTTTTATTCCACATTGTTCTCCCTCTCTACCAAGGAGCTCCTACATAGATCCACTTCCAAGTGGATGACAGTGGTAACTGGGCAACATCTAGTTCTTCTGGTCTCATAGTCATATAAGCTACAGATCTCATGGTGTACCAGTTGCTAGGACTAATTGTTTCCATGAATTTTTGGTTTTCTTCATCCTTCTTTGCTCTGGACAAGGAGAGACCCATTGTTGCATTTTGCTATCTTTTGAAATCCCAGTCGCTACTCGCCAAAGTAGGAGGTGGAACAATGTTTTATATGGTATGTTATACCAATTGAGCTTGATGTCCCTTGCGACTATGGTCCTGAGCCCACAGGTTCCACTACTCTGTTCCTCTGTAGCTGTCTGTAATCAAGCAGTGACTACAACTTGCCCATTGTCAGCTCTAATATTCACCTGGGAATTCAGATCATTCACATAAACTTATAGGACCATTGTCTGTCAACCTTATACATGTTCTTGGATACACTCCCCACTTCATAGACCTACCTACTAGTTCAGCCTGTCCACCCATCTATCCACCCATATACCCATATTTGCCTTCACTGACAACACAGTACTATATGTGCAAAAGGGTTCGTCTTTGTTGTCTGTACCTCCCACGTACCTCTCTATGTCTTTCTCTTCCTCATTGCCACCATATTGATCACTCACATTTAGTACATTGCCCTTCTTTTCACCCAAATCAGTACTTACATCTATCTGTCTAACAGTGTTCCCTCCCCTCCCGTCCCACCCCTGGTAAACAACAAAGAAAATTTCCTTCCATAGATAAACCTTTCCTTGATTTTACAATAAGGGACTAATATAATATTTGTTCTTTTGTGATTGACTCATTTCACTCAGCATAATGTCCTCCAAGTTCATCCATGTTATGTGATGTTTTGCAGATTCTGCATTATTCTTTAGCATTGCATTGTATTCCATTGTGTGTATATACCATAGTTTTGTTATCCATTCCTCAGTTGATGGACACCTAGGTTGTTTCCATCATTTGGCTATTGTAAATAGTGCTGCGATGAACATGGGTATGCATATGTCTGCTCTTGTCATGCTTCTCACTTCTTTAGGATATATACCTAATAATGGAATCGCTGGGTTAAATGGTATTTCCAGTTTCAACTTTTGAAGGAATCACCATATTGCTTTCCACAATGGTTGTA
>NW_006922362.1:465661-466516 GCF_000298275.1 Orycteropus afer afer
ATTCAAGGAATTTTTTTATTTTCAATTTTTATCTCTTCTCTTACTCAGTCTTTCTCAAGGAGGGTGTTGTTCGGTTTCCATATGTTTACTCTTTTTCTGTTGATCTTCCTATTGTCAATTTCTAATTTCATAACACTATGATCTGAAAAGATGCTTTGCAGTATTTCAATGTTTTTAAACTTATTAAGGCTTGCTTTATGACCTAACATATGGTCTATCATGGAAAATGTTCCATGTGCACTGGAGAAAATTGTATATCGTTCTGCTTTTGGGTGAAGTGCTCTGTAGAAGACTGTAAGGCCAACTTGGTGGATTATATTGTTTATCTCTTCTGCATTTTGTTGAGTTTCTTTCCAATTGTTCTATCTTTCAAAGAAAGTGGTGTATTAAAGTCTCCCACTATGACTGTGGAGTCATCTTTTTGGCTTTCCAACTCTTTCAATGTCTGATTTATGTAATTTAGGGCTCTTTCATTGGTGCATAAATATTTATTTATGGTTATATCTTCATGGTCAATTGATCCTTCAATCATTATATAATGTCCTTACTTGTCTTGTCTGGTGGTTTTTGTCTTAATGTCAATTTGGCCAGAAATTAACATTGCCAATCCTGCTCTCTTACTGTTGCCATTTGCTTGATATATCTTTTTCCAAACTTTGATTTTTAGACTATCTTTGACTTTGTCTCTAATATGTGTCTCTTGTAGACAGCATATTGATGGATTTTGTTTTCTTATCCAATCTGCAACTCTCTGTCACTTGAGTGCTGCATTTAATCTGTTAGCATTCAGTGTAATTATTGACAAATATGAATTGGTCACTGTCATTTTGTTAGGGTTTTTTTTTTTTTTTTTTT
>NW_006922362.1:466700-467689 GCF_000298275.1 Orycteropus afer afer
TCCCTGGTTTCTTTGTCCCATATTATTTTCTGTTTGAGTTCATTATGTTTATGAATCATGTTATCATTTCCTTTCATGCTGCTTTTTTATATTTGCTGAATATTCCTGCGTGTCCTCTTTTATTGTGAAATGAAGGTTTATAATTTGTTTTGAGGTTACTCTATGATTTATAATTTTCTCCCCAAGTTTGGAACAGTCCATTCTATCCTGCAACTCTCTTAACTTCCTCACCCTTTAGAAGTTCTGTAACTACACAGTATTTTCCCTCTTTTTGTTTGTAGGTGTCCTCACTTGCCAATTGATGTTTCTAGTTCACTATTTACAATCTTGTAAGCTCATTTAACTTTGGATATGTCCATAGCTGTGCTTTCTGGGTTGTGTTATCTTGTGTATTAATGGTCAGTTAGTATTTGCTATTAATAGTTCTCTGTTCAAAGGACTCCCTTTAGCATGTCTTGTAAGGTTGGTCTGGTTTTAACAAATTTCCTTTAGTTTCTGCTTTACTGGGAATCTCTTAATTTCACCATCATATTTGAGGGACAATTTTGCCATGTATACAACTCTTAGTTGAAATTTTTTCTCTTTCAGAGTTTTATAGATACCATCCCATTGCCTTCTTACTTGCATGGTTTCTGCTGAGAAATCAGAGCTTATTCTTACTGGCTGACTTTTGTAAGTAACTTTTTGTTTTTCCTGTACTGCTTTCAGGATTCTGTCTTTGTCTTTCGTTTTGATGAGTTTGAGGATAATGTGTCTTGGTGAGTTTCTTTTGGGGTCTATCCTGTTTGGGGTTCATTGGACTTCCTGAATGGATATTTCCTCATCTTTCTTCATATCATGGAAGTTCTCCTCTAGCAAATCTTGGACAATTTCCTCAGTGGTTTTATTGTTCTCTTTCTCTTCTGGAATTCCAATGACACGTAGGTTATTACTTTTGATGGTATCCTACATAAACCTTAGGCTTTCTTCATTTTGTTTTGATTTTTTTT
>NW_006922362.1:468853-494765 GCF_000298275.1 Orycteropus afer afer
AGGGCAGGGCACCCAGGCTCCATCACAGCACATAGACTGAGATGGAGTTCCTGTGGTCACAGATGGTGGGTGGGTGCACCTCTGTTCACCAAGTGGGTGTGGGGTATAAGAGCAACAAGGGGAATTTCACACCTTTTCAGTTGTCCAGGTCTGGAGTGTCCTTGGGATTACTGGAGAGGAACCTGTTCTTACCCCCTGGAATTTGGGAGAGTGCTGTCTCATTAAATATCCAAAATGGTCAAGCTGCTCATACACATTCAAAATCACTGCGCCCTCCAGACAGGCAAACGGCCACAGCTCAGCCCGTCTTTCTCTTCACTGCTTCTCCTTTTATTCCCCAGCCACCAGAGCAGTCCTCCATGCAGTCCCTGGCTAGCAGGGCTGAATTTTAGGTAAATTCTTAGGTCCTACCAGACTTGGCACTCTCCAAGCTGTCTATGCTGTGCCATCAGGATTGCTCAGGATCGCTGCCAGAAGGCAGCTCTATATGTCTCCTTTTTGGGTATTTTCATGCAAATTCTTCTGTTAGTTGGGGTTTAGTCCAATTCTATATCCTTCCCTTCAAGGCTCAGGGATCCAGGATTGTCTTCTGTGTCTGTGTTAATTGGTTCCCCTTTTCTTTGTTGAAGAGGGTCTGTGCAGTCTTTCTGCCTAGTCCACTATCTTACCAGAACTCCTCTATTCTGCTCTTTTATCTTGTCATTTCTTCCATTTGTTTTAGTTACTCTTTACTCAAGAGCAAGTTTCATAGTCTCTTCTGATATCCACTTTGGTCTTCTATTTCTTTCTTGTCTTTTTAATGAGCTCTTGCTCTCTTCATGGATGATTCTCTTGATGTCACCCCACAATTCTTCTGGTTTTTAGTCATTGGTGTTCAATACATCAAATCTATTCCTTAGATGGTCTCTAAATTCAGGAAGGATATATTCAAGGTCATATTTGGCTATTGGGGACTTGTTTTATCTTCAACTTTAAGTTGAACTTGCGTATGACCAAGTCTATTGATGGACTGTTCCACAATCAGCTCCTGGCTTGGTTTAGCCTGAAGATATTGAGCTTTTCCATCTCCTCTTACTACAGATGTAGTCAATCTGATTACTGTGTAATCCATCTGGTGAAGTCCAAATGTATAGCCACCATTTGTGTTATTGAAAAAATATATTTACAATGAATAAGTTGTTGGTCCTGCAAAATTCTATTATGTGATCTCCAGCATTATTTCTGTCATCAAGGCCAAATTTTCCAACTATCAGTGATTTGTCTTTGTTTCCAACTTTTGCATTCCAATCACCAGTGATAAGCTATAAATCTTGAATGCATGTTCAATTTCATACCGCAGAAGTTGATAGAAATCTTCAACTTCTTCATCTTTGACTTTGATGGTTGATGCATAAATTTGAATAATAATAGTATTAATGGGTCTTCCTTGTAGTTGTATGGATATTATCCTATCACTGACAGCATTGTACTTCAGGACAGATCTTGGGACCTCCTTTGTGATGACGAATGCCATGCCATTTCTTTTCAACTTGTCATTCCCAGAATTGTAGATCATATGGTTGTCTGATTCAAAATGCCCAAACTTGTCCATTTCAACTCATTAATGCCTAGAATATCAATCTTTTTGTGTTCCATTTCATTTTGACAACTTCCAATTTTCCTACATTCATGCTTCATACATTCCATGTTCCAATTATTAATGGATGTTTGCAGCTGTTTCTCCTCAATTTGAGTCATGCCACGTCAGCACATGGAGATCCTGAAAGACTTACTTTATCCATATCATTATGGTTGGTTCTACTTTGATAAGGAACCTCTTTCCCAGTCCTATTTTGGGTGCCTTCCAACCAAGGGGCTTGTTTTCCTGCACTGTGTTGAACTATGTTTCTGAGCTATTCACAAAATTGCCCAGTGATATATCAGACAGTGCTTCTCTCCTATTCATAAGGTTTTCCCTGACCAGTTTTTGAGAAGTGGATAGCCTCCTCCTTCTTCCTAGTGTGTATTAGTCTGTAATATTTGTTGAAACCTGTGCACTATGTGTAACTCTGCTGGTGTCTGAAACACCAGTGGCACAGCCTAAAGCTTCACAGCAATGTATAAATCCTACAGGATGACAAACTGACCGACAAATTTGTCTCCCTTAGCTTTTGGAAATCTCTGCACCCTCCCCTTATCTAATTCCTACTTGGAACCTGCCACTTTGTGGTCCCTAGCCACTTCCTCCCTTTTCTGGCTCTAGGAGGCTTGGGGCTAGGCTTGCCTCCTTTCCTTTTACCTGGATATCCTGCTGCTCCTGAGGTCCCTGGCCTTTCCTGATCCTTCCTTTTCTTGACTTTAGAGGACTTGGGGCCTAGTCTTGCCTCCCACCCCTTTTCCTGGATATCCTGCCACCAAACATGATGGACCCTAAAAGAAAACCATTAAGACATACGATGATCAAACTCATCAAAGACAAAGACAAAGAAAGAATCCTGAAAGCAACACAGAAAAATTAAAAGTAACTGACAAAGGAAAGGGTAAGAAATAAAAGTAAGCTCTGATTTCTCAGCATAAAACCATGCAGCTGAGAAGGCAATCTGATTATATATATATATATCTTAAAAAAAAAAATCCAACCAAGAATTATATACCCAGAAAAACTGAGGGTGAAATTAGAAGATTTTCAGATAAGCAGAAATTAAGGAAAGGGAATTTGTTAATACCAGACCAACTTTACAAGTAATGCTAAAGGGAGTTTTGTCTTCTATGTTGTCTTCTTTGGACAGAGAACCAACAACAGCAAACAACAACCAATGATTAACACACATGATGGCATAACCTAGAAACCAACCCAGTTGTTGAGGTATCCAACATATAGTAAGCTTACAGGACTGTAAACAGAGAACCAGAGACGACAATTGGTGAACAAGGACAAACTGCATACCAAACAGAGGGAAAAAAAATAGTTTAGTTACAGAACTTCTAAATGCTGAAGTCAAGACAATTGTGAGATGGAACAGATTGTTTTAAATTTGGTAGGGAAATAAAGCACTGAAAAACCTAAAAGAAAAATAATAAATCTTTGCATCAAAATAAATTAAAAAAAGAGGACAAGCACAAATATTTAGTAAATATTAAACAGTAGCAAAGAAGGAGATGATAACATGGTATATCCATTCACTAGAAGATACAGTGAACAAATGGTGAATATTAATTACTTTCACCTGTAAAAAATCAATGAAAAATATTTTAAAAAAAGATAATAATAGATAAGTACATTTGTAAATGCAAACAAAGTAGAATATGGAGCAAATCTGCTGCAAAAGTTCTTTTTAAAGCATGAAGGAGCAAAGATGCTACTTTGAACACTAAGGTGTGCCTGACCTAACCCATGGCATTTTCCTTAGCCATATATGCATGTGAGAGCTGGAAAATAAGGAAGACCACAGAAGAATTGATGCATTTGAATTGTGGTTTGGTGAAGAATATTGAATGCACCAAGGACTGGTAAAAGAAAGAACAAATTTGTCTTGGAGGTAGTACAGCTGACATGAACCTTCAAAGAGAAAATGATAAGACTTTGTCTCTCCTACTTTGATAAGGTTGTTAGAAGGGATAAATCTTTGGAGAATGATATCATGCTTGATAAAGTAGAGGGTCAACGAGAAAGAGCAAGATCCTTAGCAATTTTTGCTATGCTTAAGCCCATTGTTTCAGTGACTGTGTCAATCCATTTCATTGAGGGTCCTCTTCTTTTTTGCTCACCCTCTACTTTACTAAGCATGATGTCTGTCTTATGCTGCATTCTCTACACAAGAAAAAACAAGTTTATATATATGTTCACATATCTTTATAACTTTATATCTCTATATTTCTGTTGTGAGGTGCCGCCAAGTTGGCTCTGACTCATAGAAACCCCATGTACAATGGAATGAAACACTGCCTAGTCCTGTGCCAGCCTCACAATCCTAGCTACTCCTGAACCCATCATTGCAATCACTGTGTCAATACATCTCACTGAGGGTCTTCCCATTTTATCTATCTGTATCTATATATCTATATCCATATCTATATCTATATCTATGTTTATATCTATATCTATATCTCTATCTATATCTATCTATCTATCTATGTGTATTTGGAGAGAGTGATTTACCTCTAGAAAATGGCTCATACAGATTTAGAGGCTGACTAGTCCCAATTAAGTGTGTCAGACATCAACTTGGAGCTTCTTCTGACTCACATAACTGAATGGGCTGGCAAATACAAGATTGGATTTAACAGGCCATTAGCTCAAATCCAAGATCCAGAAATTATGACTAACATGATGCAGGATCCAAAATGATTAAAAAGCCATAAAGCTTTTCCAGAACATTTCCAAGTATATTGGAACCAGACAATTCCCTGAAGGAAACTCCCTTTGAAATGACTGGCTGCTCATAGCGGATCTCATCATGGAAGTGATTACATTATATAAGATCTCATCTTGAGGGTTGATTATAGTGTAACTGCTGTAACAGCTATTTCACTTAGATTCATGGCCCAACCAAGTTTATACAAGTTGACGCAAAAATGTTAGTTATGATAATGTCCTTCTCCAGGGACTGGTCCATCTTGATAGCATGACCAAAAGTATGTGACACAAAATTTTACCATTCTTTCTTCCAAGGAACATTTTGGATATACTTCTTCTAAGACAGATTTGTTTTCTATTCTGGCACATCATTGTATATTCAATATTATTCACCAACACCATACTTCAAAGGTATTTTATTTTTATTTTTTTTTAGTATTCCTAATTCACTGTCCAGCTTTTGCATGCATATGAGGAGACTGAAAATAACATGGCTTGAGAAAGGCTCATCTTAGTACTCAAAGAGACATCTTTCTTCTTTAACACTTCAAAGACATCTTTTGCAGATGTGTTCAGTGCAATACCATTCTTTGATTTCATGACTACTACTTCTATGGATGTTGAATATGGATCCAACAAAAATTAAATTCTTGACAATTTCTGTATTTTCTCCATTTAGCATGATGTTCCTTATTGGTCCTGTTGTGAGGATTTTTGTTTTCTTTATATTGAAGTGTAATCTGTAATGAAGGCCATAGCCCTTTATCACTAAGTGTTTCAAATCCATTTTGATTTCACTAAGCAAGGCTGAGTCATCTGTATATCACAGATTACTAACAAGTTTTCCTCCAAATGTGATGCTACATTCATTTTCATATAGTCCAATGTCTCAAATTACTTGTTCAAGACTCAGAGTAAGTAAGTATGGTGTAAGGATGCAAACTCAAAGCTCACATTTACTGATTTTAAACTGCACAGTACTCTCTTGTTTTGATTGAACAACTGTCTCTTGGTTTATGTATAGATTCTACATGAGCATAAGTAATTATTTTGGAATTCCAATTCTTTGCAATATTATCCATAGTTTTTCATGATCCACATAGTTGATTGAGTTTGCATAATTAATAAAACACACATATCTTTCTGATATTCTCTATTTTTAACCAACATCCCTCTGACATCAGCATGATATCCTTCACTCCACCTCCTCTTCTGAATCTGGTTTGAATTTCTGGCAATTCCCTGTCTATGTACTGCTGCAACTATTTTTTAATAGTTTTCAGCAAAAATTTTACTCAAGTGTGATATTAACAATATTGTTGATAATTTCGGTATTGTGTTAGGTAACTTTTATTTGGAAGGAAAGTGCAATCTGTCACACATTTTCTAATGTCATAGGATAGTTTAATGACAAAACTGAAAGTTACACACTTATACATCTACAAACTTCTTTCTCTAAAGTAAGTGATAGTTCTTCTGGTCCCATTTTATTGGCTAAATTATGTCTCATGATGGCATTTTCAGTCAGTAATGTCAAAATTTAAAAACTGATCATGAGAGAGGTGACATAGAGAAGGGTAATGGATATGAACATTGGATGAACACTACCAGATTTACCACAGTGCATATAATGACTAATGTTTTAGTTCTTCTGTTCTTGTGTCTAATGATTAGTGGATGTGTGTTTATTATATTGTTTAAAGAAATCACCATTGATATCACCTAGGACTATAACTATTCTGATTCATAGTGACCTTATGGGACAGAGTAGAACTGCCTCCAAGACTATAAATCTTTATGAAAGCAGATATCCTCATCTTTCATCTGTGGAGTGGCTAGTAGGTTCAAATTGATGACCTTTTGGTTAGCAGACCAATGCCTTAACCACAGTGCCATCAGAGCTCCATATAACATAAAATGTCATAAAATAAAAGGAGTACATGTTCATACTACTTACAAGCTATTGTTAATCAAATAACAAAGAGCATACAGAATACATTTTTGGGTCAATACTAACATTGTATGAGCAGAATAAAGCACAATTGGGCCAGATATAGATCCCAGGCTACCATAAATCTAGTGGTTGAATCCTCATAGGAGGGTAGATAATAAACAGATAGTAGGGAGATCATGATTTTCTAGGATTGAATTGTGTTCTCCAAAATTATTAGTTATAAATCTGGACCCCTATATATATAGGAAGGAGCTCTGGATGGTACAGTGTGTAAGATATTTGACTGATAATCAGAAGGTTGACTGTTCAAACCTACCAGATACTCTGTGGATGGAAGATGAGGCAATCTACTTCTGTAAAGGTTTCCCAACTTTTTAAACTCAAAGAGAGTTGCTTTGAGTTGGAATTGACTTTATGGCACTATGTGTGGTTTTTTGGATTTGGTTTTTCAGTAACTCATAGTTACCTTATAGGGTAACTATGAGTTTAATATGACTGGACAATTCACAACAGTAATAATTTACCTAGGTATGTAATCCCATTTCAAATTTTTTTTTTTTTTTTTTTTTTTTTAGGATTTGGGTGAAGATTTACAGAGTAAATTCACTTTTCATACAGCAGTTCACATATATTTAATTGATGATTGTACGTTGAAGTGATTCACCCAAGATTTTATTTCAAATTTTTTTTTTTTTTTTTTGTATATGAATAAGACCATACTGGTGGAGGATATGTTTTAAATTGTTCACTTTTGAGATGTAAAAGAAGTCAATTAGTCACAGAAGAAACTAAGCACAGATGGGGAAACATAGATTGCAAGCTTCATGAAGCTCACCAAAGAAGGAACCAAGGAACAGAAGCTAAAAAGAGACAAGAAACATTCATTTGAGTCAACAGACAGAGAAAGCCTTGCCCTAGAGATGGTACTCTGAATTAGGATTTCTGACTTCTAAACTGTGGGCAAAAAAATAAAAATAAACCATAATAATAATAATAATTAAAGCTATGCAGTCTTCAGAAGGAAGGTTGGGCAACATACTTCTGTAGTGATACTGCCTCAGAAACACAAGGAGGGGTCACTATGAGTCAGGTATGACTCGACAGCACATAACAACAACAAATAACTAAGACAGCTAGTAAATTCCCTTTGACAAGGCAAGTGTCTACTGGGGACTATCATGATGTTGAGCATTTCAAGATTGTGTAAATACTCAGAGAAAATGGATGAATTAGCTAAGTGTATCATGGAATTGAAGTGAAAATTGTGTCTTTCATATCATGCATTTGCCATCTCTGGTATGTAGAAATGGAAATGTCCTAACATAAAACTCTTTATAAGTACAATGGTTAAAGAACTAGAAGGTTACATCAGAAAGGTACAAAGAAAACTTTCATAGGGAAATTATATAAGGTATTGGAAGAATCTTTCAATAAAAAAGAGTGCAACTTCCCAAAACCAAATAAATAAATGAAATAAATGAAATAAAATAAAAGAGGAAAAGGACCAAGTAGGGTAAATCTGTTGTTAATAAACTTGTTGTTGTTATGTGCTGTCGGGTTTCCGAGGCAACATCATTATGGAAGTAGGTTGCCCCATCTGCCTTCTGAGAAGTGCATTTGAACTGCCAGCCTTCTGGTTAGCAATCAAGTGTCTTAGGCACTATGTTACCTGAGCTCTTAGTGCTCTGGAACCTGGTCAAGAGCAATTTCACTTAAGTAATGCCAATGAAATAATAATTGATGTATTTATTATATATGAGAAAAAAAAAAAAAAAACCACAAACTATTGTCCTGCTTCATCTGAAGCAAAGTATTTATTTATTTATTTTTAATTGGAACTCTAAATAATTAATACTGGGTAAAAGTTTTCTTCAGTTTTTATATACCTCGTACTGCAATCCATTTACATACCTAGAACTTATGTACTATATCGTGTATATTTATTTTTTGTGCTTTACATTAAAAGCTTTTGCTAATCAATTTTCTTTTTTTTTATTGAAAACTTCAGTAAATATTGCAGATATATTTCAGAACAACAGAATTGTAATGTGTAACGAAAAACTATTGATTTTTTAAAAACGAAGTGACAAAAATTTTTCAGAATTATTTCCTAAGCTACTACATGCTTGTTTGATATCTATAGTATCTAAGTCATATTTGGTTGAGTGATAATTCATTATGCTGGAAAGGCAAGAGGATAGTATTTATTTTGTGACATAAAGAACAAATTTGCTATTTATCTTAAATTATTATCCTTATGATTACTGCATCTAACTAAAATTCACTGCTAATAATATCATAGATCAAACTTAAACACATAAAGTTAACTAATTAGCTCCTTTATGATAAAATAATTTATTACCAATAAATAAGGGATAAAACCATAGTATGGAATGTTATTAAACTCACAAGTAAATGCACTTTGTGTTCAACTTTAAGTAGTTCATGAGAAAAAAAAAAAGGAAAAGAAAAACTTAAGATTCCTTAAGCAGACCACTCTGACAAGCAATTGAATTAACTAAGAAAATCTAAAGGAAGACAAAGTCAGGAATCTAGAAAACCATGAATAATTATAATTTCTACCATAACTTGATAAAATAAATAAATAAAACATGGATAACGTCAACCATTCATGAAGATTTGGGGCTGCAAAGGTAAATTAATGCAACAAATCTGGAATATTCAGGCAATAATAAAATAGTATGTACAAACATGGAATACCAAGCAATTCCATTCCTGGATACACATGAGAAGTGATATACTATGAAAAGTGGACAGTCTTGCAGTGTTCTTTGATTTACCTGGTAAATATTTATTGATAATGTGTCATTTGCCAGAAACAGTCATAGATACTGCAGCTAAAGGAATGAGCATTAAACTCATACTGTGTGGATATTATAGTCTAACTTGAGGGATAAACAGACACATATGAAATGAAGAGTACATTGTAATATGGTGAAACGTTAAAAAGGGTATGAAGAGTAAAGTAATTTAGTTTGGCAATTTAATTCAACAAAGAGAACAAATTAGCTTACCTACAGAATGTAAGATAATGAAGTATGGAGATAGGGCATGAGTTTATCAGCTGAGAAGATGGGGGAAATTTGTTGGAGATTTGAAGAGAGAGAAAGTATGAGTACACCAAAATATACTCACAAAGTAAATGACAACATCACTTAGAGTCCAAAATAAAAATGTTGTTTTTAGGTGCCATTCAGTAGCCTGACTCATAGCAAGCCTGCATAAAACAGAATGAAATACTGCCCTGTCCTGCACCATCCTCACAATCTTAGCTATGTGACCAAAGAGCCAATCTTTGCAGCCGCCATGTCAATCCATCTCAATGAGGGCCTTCCTTTTTTTGCTGATGCTTTGCATAACCAAGCATGATAACTTTTCAAGGATTCGTCCTTTCTGACAATCTGTATGTGAGGTTCTGGCCTTTCCTGCTTTTAAGGAGCATTCTAGCTGTACTTCTTCCCTGAGATATTTCTTTGTTCTTCTGGAAGTCTATGGTATTTTCAAGATTATCAACATAACAATACAAATGCATCAAGTTTTCTTTAGTCTTTCATATACATTATCCAGCTTTCATATGCCTATGAGGCTTTTGAAAATACCATGGCTTAGGTCAGGCTCACCTAGGTCTTCAAAGTGGGAGGGGAGGGGAAGGAACACTGCAAAAAAAAAAAAAAAAAAATGCATTGATACATGTCACTTTAGTTTTGTGTATTTCACTGTACATGAATTATATTTCAATAAAATGTATTAAAATATAATTTCCAATATGGTATCTGATTAATTGCAGCTTCCATGGGTGTTAACTGTGAATCCAAGTAAAATTAAATCTATGACAACTTCAATCTTTCTCTATTTACCATGATTTTACTTATTGGTCCATTTGTGAGGATTTATGTTTTTTTTATGTAGAAGTGTAATTTTTAACATTAACTGCTTCAAGTCTTCTTCACTTTCAATAAGCACATCATGGGTTGTTAATAAGTCTTCCTCCAATTCTGATGCCATGTTCTTCATCATATAGTCCAGCTTCTCAGATAATTTGCTCAGCATACAGATTGAATAAGTATAATGAAAGAGTACAATCTTGACACTAACTTTGCTGATTTTAAATCACACAGTACCCCCTTGTTCTATTATAACAACTGGCTCTTGGTCTATGTACGGGTTCCTGATGATCACAACTAAGTGTTCTGGAATTCCCATTCTTGGCAAAGTTATCCATAATTTCTTATGATCCACACAGTTGAATCTCTTTGTATAGTCAAACCAGTAAACATCTTTCTGATATTCTTTGCTTTCAGGCAAGATCCATGTAACATCAACAATTACAGCCCTCATTTCATGCATTCTTCTGAATCTGGCTGAATTTCTAGCTGTTCCCTGTCAATATACTTCCACAACACTTTTAGAATTACCTAGAGGACTTAAAGGTAGTCCTTGGAAATTATTAATAAAATCGACAAACTACTGGCAAATTTATCAAAGGAAAAGAAAGAGATATAAATGACGCAAATAAGAAATGGAATGTGCAGCATCACAACAGAACAAACTGAAATAAAATGATAATTATAGCATACTATGAAAAGCTGATTGTGAGGATGGCATACGATTGAGCAGTGTTTCATTCTGCTGTACATAGGGGCACTATGAGTTGGAGCCCACTCTATGGCACTCAACAACAACATTAAGAACTGTACTTCAACAAATTTGAAAACTTAAAAGAAATGGACAGATTTCTAGAAACACACTATCTACCTAAACTAACACAGACTGAGGTATAAAATTTTAAGATATCCATAAGAAAAGAAAAAAATGAATGAGTTAAAAAACAAAACAAAACAAAAAATCCTTCCAAAACAGCAAGTCCTAGTGCAGAAGTCTTTGCTGATAGTTTATGACGCACATCCAGAGAAAAGCTAACACCAATTATTTTCAAACTCTTCCAAAATATGGAAGAGGAGGAAATATTCCAAAATTCATTTTATGAAGTGAACATAACCCTGGCATGAAAGCCAGTGAAAGAAGCCATTAAAGAAGAAATTCATAGACCAATATAATTTGTGAACATAGATGAAAAGATTCTCAACAAAATTCTAGCCAATAGAATTCAACCACTTATCATCATAGCAATACATCTTGACCAAGTGGAATTTATTCCAGGTATATGAGGATAGTTTAATTTTAGGAAAACAATCAATGTAACCACCAAATAAATTAAACCAAAGGAGAGAACCACATGGTCATATCAATTGATGCAGAAAGACATTTGACAAAATCCAACATGCGTTTCTGATAGAAATGCTGAAAAAAATAGGAACAGAAGAGAAATTCCTCAACATAATTAAGGCCATATATATCAACCAAGAGCCAACATTAGTCTCAGTGGAGAAAAGACTAAAAATATTGCACTTACAAACTGGTACTACACAAGGTTTCCTTTATCACCACTCTTATTCAACATTGTATTGGAAATCAGTCATAGTCAGAGAAATAACACAAGAAAGGGAAATAAAAGGCATCCAAATTGGCAGAGAAGAAGTAAAACTATTTTGATTCACAAATGATATGATGCTATTGACTCAGTAGGAATCCCAAAGACTCAGCAGGTAAATTACTGGAATTAATTGATTGATTCAGCAAAGTGGCAAGATACAAGATTAACACACATAAATCTACTGGATTCCTCTACAATAACAAAGAGAACTCTGAAAAAGAAATCAGGAATGCAGTACCATTTATAATATCCACACAAAATATGAAATATTGAGGAATAAATATAACCAGAGATACAAATAATCTATGCAAAGAAAACTGCAAAACACTATTACACGAAACCAAAAGAGACTTACATAAATTAAAGAATATACCATGTTCCTGTATAAGAAGACATGGCATCATGAAAATATCAACACTCCTAAAGCTGTCTAAAGATAAAATGCAATCCTGATTCAGGTTCCAATATTATTCTTTAAAAAGATGGAAAAAGTAATCACCAACTTTATATGGAAAGGAAAGAGATTTGAAGAGTAAAGCAGTACTAAAGAAAGACTAGGTGGAAGGCTTTATACTTTCCAATCTCAAAACCTACTACAAAGCCACAGTGGTCAAAACATCCTGATACTGGTACAATGAGAGACACATAGAACAATGGAACAGAATTAAAAACTAAGAAGTAAAGTCTTTCATCTACGGACAGCTGATCTTTGACAAAAGGCTGAGAACCATTAAATAGGGAAGAGATAGTCTCTTTAATAAATGATGCTTGCAAAAGTGGTTATCAGTTTCCATAAAAATGAAATAGGGTACATATTTCATGCCACATTCAAAAACAAACTCAAGATGCATCAAAAACCTAATATAAAAACTAAAAGTTATAAAGATTATCATGGAAAAAATTGAAAGAAATGTAGAGCCATAATATATGGCATGAAAACACCATCAAACATAACTAAAAACACACAAGTGCAGAAGATAAACTAGATGACTGAAGCCTCCCAAAAAGTAGACAATAAAATGATAACCCACAGACTGGGGAAAAAGTTTTGTCAATGACATATCAGACAAGCGGCTATGCTTTGCATTTTAGAGAAAATAGAAATCTTTGGCACTTCAAAAACAAAAAGACAAATGATCCAATTAAAAATTGGCAGAGGTCATAAACAAGCTCTTCCCCAAATGAGACATTCAGCAGCAAACAAATACATGAAGAAATATTTGCAATTATTAACCATTAGAGAAATGCAAATCAAAACAACAATGAGATACTATCTAACCCCAGGATGAATAGCAAAGTTCAAAAAAACAGAAAGTTGTAAATGCTGGTGAGGGTGTGGAGAGCCTGGAACACTCATACTTCTGGTGGAACTGCAATATGGGGCAACCACTTTGGAAAACAGTATGGCATTTCCTTAAAAAGTTTGAGATACAAATACCATATGATCCAGCAGTCCCACTACTAGGTATATATCCTAGAGAAACAAGAGCCATGGCAAAAACAGATATATTCACACACATGTTTAATACAGAATATTCACAATAGCAAAAAGAAGGAAACAACTCTTTGCCCATCAACAGATGAATGGATAAAAAAATTATGGTACATACATACAATGTTATACTATGCAACATTAAATAATAACAATGAATGTGTGAAGCATCTCATAACATGAATGAACCTAGAGGATACTACCCTGAGTGAAATTAGTCAATCACAAAATGGCAAATACTTTATGAGGTTACTATTGTAAAATAGCCGAGGAAAGTTTACACACAAAAATACATGTATTATTTGATGATTATCATGGGTAGAAGGGGAATGGAGTGTAAACCACTAACTGGAGCTTTGTTGTTTTTGATGTTAGGTGCCATTGTGTCAGCGCCAACTTATAGAGAGCCTATGTACAACCTAACAAAATGCTGCCCGCTTCTGCACCATCCTCACAATCTTTACTATTTTTGAGGCCAGCTTGTTGCCACTGTGTCAATCCATCTGGTTGTGGGACTTCCCCTTTTGCACTGACCCTCTACTTCACTACTCCTGATATCTTTCACAGGGACTGGTACCTTCTGACAACATGACCAAAGTGAGTGAGACAAAATCTGGCCATTCTCACTTTTATGAAGCATTCTGACTACTCTTTCCAGGACAAATTTCTTACTACTAGAGGGAGCTCTGGTGGGTAGTGCCTAAGGAATTGGACTGCTAACCAGAGGGTTGGTAGCTCAAACCCACCAGCCATTCCTCAGAAGGAAGATTGGACAATCTACTTCTGTAGAGACATCACCCTGGAAACCCAAGGAGGGGTTGCTATGAGTGGAATCGACTCCGTGGCAATGAGTTTGTTTTTTATAGGGGTAGTATATATTAATGTTGGTGAAGGGAAAGGCAATATAAAATAAGGGTGACATATATTTTATAGATTACTTGTTAAATTTTAAAATGTGAAATGCATATATTTATATTAGGTTGCTTCAAAATAACTCTGACATTAAAGTAGATTGTATCCCATAGTTTCTGGCAAACTAATGAATGGTTTTGAATGATGAAAATGAAAATATGAATGTTATATTTGCAGGTGTATTAAAAAAAAAATGCTAGAGCAACATATATGGTCCCACATACTCTCCAGAAGCTTTCTTCTTATTTGCATCAATATATTTCCTCATCTTGTGCCTAGATGGGCATTGTGTTTGCCTTGATGAATAGAATGTGGTGTAAAGTACTTTTCATGGTTTCCAAAACTATATTATACAAATCTACAGCTTTCAATTGATGACTCTCCCTGTCTCGGGACACTTGTCTTTGGAAACCAGCCATCATACCATGCTGTGACAAAAACTAAAATAACAGATATGGAAAGAACAGAAGAAGACACAATAGAGAAAGGAGACTCAGATATATTCCTGACAGCTTGCGTCAACTAGAAGACTATGTGTGAGTGAGCTCTTCCAGCCTTGTCATTTTAATCTTCCAGATGAAGCCCCAGATATTGTAGAGTAGAACTAACACATCCTCGCTATACTGTGTGTAAATTCCTGAACAACAGAAATGCTAAGAACTTTATTCCATGAAGTTTTTGAATAGTTTATTATAAACCATAGCACCTACGGTGTTTTTTGGTACCTGAGAGAGAGTACTACCATAATAAAAATTTTAAATTTGTAGGTAACTCCTGGATGAAAAGGCGGACCTCAGTTATCAGAATTTTGAAGAAATTGTGACAGGAAACCTCGTGATCATTAACAGTGTGTCTGTGTGGTATTCAGTGAAGTTTAAAGTGTAAATTGTTTTATGTAATGAAAAAGTTTAGCAACACTGACACTCGCAGTCTGCTAGAAAGTAGAAAATAAAAAAAGGGATGATCAAGTTAACATGACCAGAGATGAAGTCCAGGAAGTCAGTTTAATGTGCTTCCTGATTTCTTGCTGCTGTTAGAGAAGTACAGAAAAAGAGAGATAATCTAAAGTAAGTACTGTTAAATATAAAATAGTTACTGGATTCAAAATAAATTGTTTTGCACTTCCAGTTTCTCCAAGAGTCCCAAAATAAGAAAACACTTCAGAACAAATATCAAATCTAGCAGGAAAATATAAAACACCTTGTTAAGACCACAGAAATATTTAAGGCTATGCCTTAGAGAACAATTCAGTTAGAGAAAAACACTCATTAAGGATGATGACATATCTCAACTAGACAAGTGAGTGCAAAAGTCATTGCTGTTCTTAGGTGCCACCAAGTCAGCTCCGACTCATAACAACCCTACGTACAACAAATGGAAATACTGCCTGTTCCTACACCAGTCTACAATCCTTGCTATACCTGAGCACATTGTTGCAGCCATTGTGTCAATCCTCATTGAGGGCCTTCCCCTTTTTCTATGACTGTCCACTTTATTAAGCATAATATCCTTCTCCAGGGAATGCCATTCTGACAACGTGACCAAAGTACGTGAAATGAAGTCTAGCCATTCTCACTTATAAAGATAATTCCAGCTACACTTCTTCCAGGACAGATTTGTTCATTCTTCTGGCAGTCCATGGTACTTTCAGTATTCTTAGTCATCACCACAACTCAAAAGCATCAACTCTTTTCCAGTCTTCCTTATTCATTGTCCAGCTTTCACATCAATATGAAGCAATTAAAAATATCATGACTTGAGTTAGGCTCACCTCAGTCTTCAAAGGAACATCTTTGTTCTTAAGTACTTTAAAAGGTCTTTTGTAGCAGATTGGTCCAGTGCAATGTGTCATCTGATTTCTTGATTGCTGCTTCCATTGGTGTTGATTGTGGATCCAAGTAATATGAAATCTTTGACAACTTCAGTCATTCCTCCATTTATCATCATCCTGCTTACTGGTCCCTTTGTGAGGATTTTCATTTTCTTTATGTTGAGGTATAATCTTTAATCTTCATCAGTAAGTACTTCAAGTCATCTTCGCTTTCCACAAGGAAGGTTGTGTCATCTGCATATAGCTAGTTGTTAATGACTCTTCTTCCAACCCCAGTGCCACACTCTTCTTTATATAGTCCAGCTTCTCAGATTATTTGCTCAGCATACAGATTGAATAAGCATGGTGAAAAGATACAACCCTGACACACTCCCTTTCGAATTTTAAACCATGCACCATCCCCTTGTTCTGTCTATGTGTAGTTCCTCATGAGTGCAATTAAGTGTTCTGGAATTCCCATTGTTCTCAATATTATCCATAATGTGTTATAATCTACACTGTCAAATGTTTTTGGTACTTCAAAGCAAGGCCACAGATATCACAGAGTAGATACTAGAAATTTGTCCTTTTCTAATTCCTTACTGATAGGAAATACAAAATGTTAACAAAATATTTTATATGCCTATTTTACAATGCTACATAATCTCACATCAACTTATATGTTACGTCAAAGCACCATGGGCACATCCTTATTTCTTCAATGACCCTGTTGTTGTTGTTATATGCCATCGAGTCAGATCCGACTCATAGCGACCCCTCCTTGGGTTTCCGAGGCAGTATCACTATGGAAGTAGATTGCCCCATCTTCCTTCCAAGGAGTGGCTGGTGGGTTTGAACCGCCAGCCTTCTGGTTAGCAGTCAAGTGCCTTAGCCACTATGCTACCCTAGTTAACTTATATTGTCCATTATTAAAAGCATTGCTTTGAATGAACACCAACATCTTTGTTATTTTCTTGCTTCATGGTATATAACTGGAAAAAATTCTAATATTCAGTAGATCCTACTTTATGTCAAATCTTCAGTTACACCTATGTAGCTCAGTAGGGATAAAAAAGATAATAGTAAGACTTAATCATACTGGCTGATGTAATGTTAAAATTATGACCACAAACCACAAGGAGTATTTGGTATTGTTCAAAACACTTAAAAACCTGTTATTTTATTTCATTGTGTGTAATAAATAATGTGTATATACTGGATTTCATCTAACAAGGTTCATTTATAACTTTTGTTTACATCTTATTTGAATTTTCTTTCCTTCAGTGTGTAATATATTTTTATAGTTTCTTTCATAAATATTTCTGGAGATTAAATTTAATTTAAATAGGTGTTCTATTAAAACCTACCTTAATATTGTAGTAATAGCACTAACAGGTCTATCACATCAGTTTATGAATTTTAAAAATAAAGAGAAGAATTCAAATTACAAATCTTTGTGAAGTATGTTCAAATAAATGGTATTAAAAGGAGACTAGAGGACTCACATAATTTCACTTAAGGAAGATTTAGAAGCTCATTAACTTGGAGGACATTGTGCCGAGTGAAATAAGTCACTCACAGGAGGACAAATATTGTATGAGTCCATTATTGTAAAAAGTCAAGGAAAGGTTTACATAGGGAAAGATATTTTCTTTGTTGGTTACCAGAGAGGAGAGAGGAGGAGAAGGGAGGGAAATAGATGAGCAATTAAGAGACAGATTTGATATGGGTAAAGGGAAAAACAATATAACAAAAATGTGTGATTAGCACAATATCACTAAGGTAAGGAAGACATGGAGAGGTGCCCAAGAAATAGAGACAATAAAGACAGATATTATTGTATACACAATACTGCATTATCATTAAGAGCAAACACTGATCTATGTGGGGATACGTAGGTAAACAGGTATGGATAAGCAAAAGGGAATACACCCATACTGATTTCAGAAAATGTGTCCAAGATCATACATAGGTTTTGCAGACGGTATTCCTACATATGCATTTATTTGTGTTATAAAAATGTCCACATGCAATTTAAACATAACAGAAGGCAAAGTTAGATTAACCTTTAGCCACAAATAAGCACCTTTAGTGTGTCTCTAGGTCTATAGGCTGGGGCCCATGATCACAGCAGCTCAAGCTCAAGTAGTCCAACAAGGTATACAAAAGTCCTGTTCTATATCTTACTTCACTTACTTCAATCAGCTGCAACTAGGGTCTTAGAGGCTTGTGAATGGCTATATAAGTGGCATGTATTGATCTCTCCTTGTTCAGAGCAAAGAAGAGTAAAAAAAAAAAAAAAAAAAAACTCATTTAAAAAAAGGAAACCATATCGCTGTCGAATCATTTCCAACTCAGGACAAGCAATGTGTCGCTGAATAAAAATGAGATCCACAGGATTTTCTTTGCTGCATTCTTTCCTCTGCAGTGCCACTCGGTAGGTTCAAACTGGCAATTTCCGGATAGTAATGAGCATGTACCATTTGCGGCATCGAGGATCTTAAGAATTCATAAGGTAATATATTTTAGCAAACTCTATGTAAGAGTAATTTTTGTCCATGAAACTTAAGTAGCTGTTATATGTGTAATATATAAAATATAATGCATTTGATAACATGATTCAAAAATATTTTTCAAAATAAATAAATAAATTTAAATAATACATTTTTAAAATGCAACAAGCATAAAAGGCTGACAAGATTTATTAATATAACAAAATATTAAACGTTATAAATGATTATGTGTTTTGAACCATGTTGTTATTGTTGTTATGTGCTGTCCAGTTGGCTCTGATTCATAGCGACCCCTGGTTGGGTTGCTGAGGCAGTATCTTCCTTCCAAGGAGTTGCTGGCAGGTTTGAACCACCAGCCTTCTGGTTAGCAGTCAAGAGCCTTAGGCACTACTCTACCAGAGCTCCTGTTTTGGACCATAGTATTTCCTTATTTCAGTGCCAGGTCCTATATCCTTGATTCTACGAAAGGTAACATAGGACTTTTCAGTCATCCTGGAGAAGGATATTAGAAATCAATATTCAATTCACAATTTCATAATATTTTACTCTTTATGACAAACTATATAGACCTAGAGGTATCCATGTTTCTAATTAGACACATTTTCTGAAATTCCATATCATAAATTATTATAATAGAGATATCTTGCCATGCAGGTGACATGTCAGGGAAGACAAATATTCTAAAGTAAAAATGATGAAGGGAGCTAACAAGTCAAAGCTTCTTGGTTCAGTGAAACCTCCTGGCAAAACCATTTAACACACATTTTTAAAGCATAATAGAAAAAAAATATTTTTACCATGCTTTATATAGACACTGTAGTTTAGTGATATATTAGATGTTATTTGATTGATTCCTTTTAAAATTAGCAGGATATTAGGCTGAATATAGAGAGCCAATAGAAGTGTTAACATAATTTATACAGACAACAAATATTAAATAGTTTTATTCATTGTGAGAATAAATTTATTTCTCTGTTAGAAGCTATCAATTAAGTTGATGGTTATAAATTTTAACTTAAAATGGATGTATAGTAGGCTATTCAAGACAAGTAAATGCTTCATCCATCACTACTAAGTAAATTATTATAAGAAAAAAAAATGACACAGAGAAGATGGTGATTTAGCTTTCAATTTACAGCAAATTAGGGGAAAAAAAAGTATGCAGTTAAAGATTATAGTAAATGTAAAGTCTCTATCTCTAAAATTTTTGACCAATGCATTTCCTTAAGTTATTTCACTATTTAAATCACCAAATCTCCAGAATCTTAACTTGAATTAACACATTGGAAACAAACAAAATATATAAAGAGGTAAAATGATATAATTAATGTTATTTTCACTTAAAAGAGTATGGTAAGACTATTTATTTATTTATTATGTCATTAATTTCCTTAACAGTTTTGAATGTTTATAAATCTGAGAAAAGGCCAAAGTGGCTAAAGAAGTTGTGACAAGGCAAGAATTAAAAACCTGTATGTAATTTAATTGAAAGATGATTGCTATCACAATTACATAGATTCAATTAAGACTGAAGGGGTAACTGATAATCCATAATCACCCAATTATTAATTTTCTGGGTAAATACTTCAACTCAAATCTGTCTGATTCCAAAACATGTACACTTTTTCTAGGTCTCAATTTTACATGTAGAACTGTTTTGTCCACCACTAGTCTGTCAGTTTGTTGTATGGTGGTGGCTTGTGTGTTGCTTTGAGACTCGAGGCTATGCCACTTCTTTTTGAATATCAGCATGGCTACCCAGAGTGGACAGGTTTCAGCAGAACTTCCAGACTAAGACAGAATGGGAAGACAGACAGGGCCATCCACTTCTGAAAGAACTGCCCCCTGGCAAATAATCTGAATACCAAAAAATCATCTGATATATACCTGGAGAACTTTTGGCTGCCACAATGAGTTCAAGCACAGCAAGGATTATGAGGATGATGCAGTACTTGGTGGTGTTTCTCTTGTACATTGGGTCGCTGAGTCTGAACTGACTGTATGGCACCTAACAACAACATGTTCTTTTTCTTTAAACTTTTTATTGTGATGTGGGTGAAAGTTTACAGAGCATACTGGTTTTCCATCCAACAATTCACATACATTTTGCTTTGTGAAATTCATTGCAATCCCCACGTGTAACAGCATTCTCCACACTTCCTCCCTTCATCCTTTTTCTTATCTCTTCCTGCCTTTTGAGCTTTATCCCTGGACAAATGCTGCCCTTTTGATCTCTAATGGTTCTTTGTTCTAAGAAGTATGTACTTTCCTGGTATTATTATTCACTTTACAGTCTTATCTATCATTTCCTGAAAAATGAGCTACAGGGTTGAATTCAATTTCAGGCCTCAAGAGAGTGTGAAGGCCGCAATCTCTGGAGTAAATAAACCAATAAGCCTGGTCTTTTTTTTTTTTTTTTTTTTTTGTAATTTTGAGTTTTTTTCCACATTTTCCTCCCACTTTATCCAGTACCTCCTAGTACTCTGATCACCTTCAGACTGGTAAGCAGTGGTATCCAGGCACCATCTTTTGGTCTCACGAACATGGATTCTGGGGTTGTCATGGTCCTTTGTTTCTTGGGCCAATTTCTTCCTTGTTTATTTTGTTTTCTTGACTCTTCATTGTTCCACACAGTGGTAAACCAATAATTTCACATTAGATGGCCACTCACAAGCTTTTATGGCATCAGTTGCTACTCATCAAAGTAAGATGCAGAACATTGTCTTGTGGACTATGTTATGTCAATTGACTTTGGTGTACCCCAAGACTATCATTCTTAGTCCGTAAGCCCAGCCAATCATGCCCTCAAGGTAATTGGTTTGAGCTAAGAAGTTTTCAGAGCTTTGTGCCCTAAATGATCTCCCGTATTCATGGATATGTTTGCAGTGTCTGTAAATATATATGTAGAAAAATCCTCTGTAAAAACTATAGAGATTGGTGGGAGTAATTCCACTCTCCTTCCTACCACTGTTAAGCTTCTGGGTCTGTCTGTGTATCCCCTCATGCTGTTGTTGTTAGGTGCCGTTGAGTTGGCTCTGACTCATAGTTATCCCATATACAACAGAGCAAAGAAGAATGAAGAGAATTTAAAAAAAAAAATCGTTTAAAAAAGGAAAACATATTGCTGTCAAGTCATATTTTGAGTGGTTTTCAATCTGATGGGCTCATCTTCTGGCACAATATCAGACAATGTTCCAATTCTATTCATAAATTTTCTAGTAATATCTCAGACAGTGTTTCAGTGCTACTCATATGTTTTTCACTGACGAATACTTTATGAAGTGGATGGCCTCTTCCTTCTTCCATGTTTGTGTTAATCCCTGAGCCCCACTGAAACCTGTCCAGTCTGGGACTACCTGCTGGTATTTGAAATACTTGTAGCACAGTCTCTGGCCTCACAATAGTACACAAGTCACCACAGTAGGACAAACTGACAGATAAGTGGTATCCTCTCATGTTGTGGTTGTTGCTAGGTATCATCGAGTGTCTCTGACTCATAGTGACCCTATGCACAGCAGAGGAACAAAACACAGCCTGCTTCTGAGCTAGCTCCATGATTCTTGCTATACCTGAGCCCATCGCTGCTGCCACTATCTCAATCTATCTCACTTAGGGTTTTTCCCTCTTTTGTTGATCCTCCACCTTACGAAGCATGACATCCTTCTCCAGGAAATGATCCCTTCTGAAAACGACCAAAGTAGGTGAGAAGAAATCTGGCCATTCTTGTCTCCAAGGAACATTCTGGCTGCACTTCTCCCAAGACAGATCAGTTAGTTCTTTTAGCAGTCCATGGTAATTTCAGCATTCTTTGCCAAAACCACAGGTCAAAAGCATCAATTCTTCATCAATCTTCCTTATTAATTGTCCAGCTCTCACATGTATATGAGGCGATTGAAAATGCCATGACTTCTGTCAAGCGCACCTCAGTCCTCAAAAAGACATCTTTCCACGTCAGCACTTAGAGAGGTCCATGCAGCCAATTTGCCCAGTGCTAAACATCGTCTGATATCCTGACTGCTGCTTCCATTGACGTTGATTGTAGAACCAAGTAATGTGAACTCTTTGACAATTTCAATCTTTTCTCTATTTATCTCCATTACAATTGCTTACAGAACCAGTTGTGAAGATTTTTGTTTTCTTTATATTGAGATGCAATTCATACTTCAGACTGTATTCTTCAATTTTCATCAGTAAGTACTTCAAGTCATCCTCACTTTCAGCAAGCAAAGTTGTGTCATCAGCATATCTCAGCTTGTTAATGATTTGTCCTCCAATCCTAATGTCACATACTTCTTCATATAGTCCAGTTTCTTGGATTATTTGCTCAGCATACAGATTGAATAAGTATGGTGAAAGGATACAACCCTGACATACTCTCTTCCTGATTTTAAACCATGCAGTGTTCCCTTTTTCTGTTCAAATGACAGCCTCCTTGTCTATGTGCAGGTCCCTCATGAGTACAATTAAGTGCTCTGGAATTCTCATTCTTCTCAATGTTATCCACAACTTATTATCCACACAGTCAAATGCTTTTTGCATAGGCAATAAAACACAAATAAACATCTTTCTGGTATTTTTTGCTTTGAACCAAGATCCATCTGACATCAGAAATTACATCCCTTGATCCACATCCTCTTCTGAATCCAGCTTGCATTCCTGGAAGTTCTCTGTCAATATACTGCTGCAAACATTTTTGAATTATCTTCAGTGAGATTTTACTTGCATGCAATGTTAATGATATTGTTCGATAATTTCCACATTCTGTAGGATTCCTTTTCTTTGGAATGGGTACAAATGTGGATTTCCTCCAATCAGTTGGCCAGGTAGCTGTTTTCCAATTCTCTTTGCATAACCAAATGAGTGCCTCCAGTGAGACATCTGTTTGTTGAAACATCTCAATGGTTATTCCGTCAATGCCTGAAGCCTTGTTCATTGCCAATTCTTTCAGTACAGCTTCAACTTGTTCCTTCAATACCATTGGTTCTTGAACATATGCCACCTCCTGAAATGGATGAAGATCAACCTGTTCTTTTTGGTACACTGACTCTGTGTATTCCTTTCATCCTCTTTTAATGCTTCCTGAATCGTTCAATATTTTGCCCATAGAATTTTTCCATATTGCTACTCAAGGCATAAATTTTTTCCTCAATTCTTTCAGCTTCAGAAATCCCAAGCGTGTTCTTCCCCTTTGGTTTTCTAACTCCAGGTCTTTACATGTTTCATTATACCAATTGGCTTTGTCTGCTCGAGCTCTTCTTTGAAATCTTCTGTTCAGCTCCTTTACTTTGTCATTTCTTCCATTTGCTTTAGCTACTCATTGCTCAAGGGCAAGTTTCTCAGTGTCTTCTGACATCCATTTTGTTCTTTTCTTTCTTTCTCATCTTTTTAATGAGCTCTTGCTTTCTTAATGGATGATAGTCTTGATGTCATTCCATAATTCTTCTGGTTTTTGGTCATTGGTGTTCAATGCATCAAATCTATTCTTTAGATGGTCTCTAAATTCAGGAGGGATATATTCAAGGCCATATTTTGGCTATCAGGGACTTGTTTTAATTGTTTTCAACTTCAAGTTGAACTTGCATATGAGCAGTTGATGGAGTATTCCACAATCAGCTCCTGGCCCGGTTTTGGCTGAAGATATTGAGCTTTTCCATCACCTCTTGCCACAAATGTAGTCAATCTAATTCCTGTGTACTCCATCTGGTGAAGTACATGTGTATAGCCACCTTGTGTTGTTGAGAAAAGGTATTTACAATGAATAAGTCGTTGGTCTTGCAAAATTCTATCAGGTGATCTTGAGTGTTATTTCTGTCACCAAGGTCAAATTTTCCAACTGCCAGTGATTCTTCTTTGATTCAACTTTTGCATTCCAATCACCAGTCACAAGCAACACATATTGATTGCATGATCAGTCAATGTCAGACAGCAGAAGCTGATAAAAATCTTCAATTTCCTCATCTTTAATTTTGGTGAGTGAATTTGAATAATAGTAGTATTAATGGGTCTTCCCAACTTTCCTTTCAAGGAGTGGCTGGGGGGTTTGAACCACCAGTCTTCTGGTTAGCAGTCAAGTGCTTTAGGCACTATGCTACCAGAGCTCTCTACTTAAATGTTATAACATTTTTATTTATTTATTTATTCACATGTGAAGGATTATTAATTTTCATTGAGGTTACTCTGTAATTTATTATTGTCTTCCCAAATTTAAAGAAGTTCATTTTATCTTAACATTGTCTTGACTTGTTTTCCATTTTGGAGTTCTGTAACTACATCATTTTTTCCCTCCTTTATATTTTATCTGTTCAGTGTTCTAAGTTTATTTTATTTTTGATATATTTATGTATAGTGTGATTCCCCAGCAATGATATCATGTGCCTTAAAATCTGGTTGCTTTCTGTCTTGTTGGTTCTCTGTCTGAAGAACTTTATCATTTCTTGTAAGGATGCTCTGAATTTTACAAATGTATTTAATTTCTATTTATCTGGGTGATTTATCTAATGCTACTTTCATATTTGACATTTTTGCTGGATATCTATTTCTTGGTGACATTTTTTTTTTCTTTCAAGATTTTATTTATTGATTGATTGATTAATTGATTTTTATTGTGATTTGGGTGAAGATTTTCAGAGAAAATTCACTTTGCATACAGCAGTTCTTCCTAGTATCCACTCATAGATTAATATTATTCACTTACTGCAGGATTACGTATGCAAGGGTATTTACATTTGATGTTTTCAAAGCTTGTACTCCTCCCAGTGTCTTCCTTGGCTTTTATTGTTTTGTGCCAACCCCTTCATATTATATATTGCCTTTCCTTCACCCATGTTAATATATGTCTATACTCTAGTTAGTGCTTTACCCTCACTTTTCCTCCTACCCATATTAATCTTCAAAGAATGTTTCTTTCTACATATGTAAAGGTTTACTTGACTTTTTGCAGTAGTCATTTCAAACAATACTTATCTTGTCATTATTGACTAATTTCTCCCATAAAATTATATCCTCTACATTCATCCATGTTATGAGATGTTTCTCAGATTCATCATTATTCTTTAATACTCCTTTAACATTCTTGGAGGTGAACCATTGGTTTGCCTTATTGCCTACTGATCTTGGGATTGTAGTTTTCACAGTCTATGAACCAACGATCTACCATCTTACTGTTGATCTTGGATTTGTTATCATCTGAGTCTGCAGCCTGCTATACTGCTTAATGTTCTTTGGATCATCAGCCTCTGTAGCTGCATGATTCAGAAGAATCCTTCAGCTTGGTGTTTGAGCCATGAAGTTGGGGCTTGCCAGTCTCTACAATTGTGTGAGCCATTTACAATTGTGTGAGCCATTTCCCTGAGATAAATCTCTCTCTCTCTCTCTCTCTCT
>NW_006922362.1:495167-497644 GCF_000298275.1 Orycteropus afer afer
CTATTTATCATAGTTATGTCCTCTTGTTTGATGAACTCTTTAATCATTAGATAATATTTCTTGTCTCTGGCTGGCTTTCTCTTTAAAGTCTATTTTATCAGAAATTGATATTGCCACTACTGCTCTTTTTTGGTTGCCATTTAGTTGATACACATTTTTCCATCCTTTGATATATTTTTTCATCAACATATAAAAAATATTGGTATAATACATTATGAAAATAATTTGCAGGAGTTGTATGGTATGCAAGCAAGTGTATTCTCTGCATTATTTGTGTAAAAATATGGTAGTTATCACAGAAGTCTTCAAAGACTAAGACAGAGTATCACCTTAAATGTATTCCCAATACAGTGTGCAAGCAGAAAGCTTTCTGTTATTTCCATCCTTTGATTTTTACCTTATGTTTTTGTTTGTATCTAATGTGTGTTTCTGGTAGACAACATCCTGATGGGACATATTTTCATCTTCATTCTGCTACTCTCTATCTCTTGAACTACTTCACTTAATCTATTGACATTCAGTGTGATTTTTGATACATATGAACTTACAGCTGTCATTTTGCTCTAGGTGTGTGATTGTGCTTTGCTGTGATGAAGTTTTCTTTGTTCTATGTATTTTCTGTCCTAAATTCATTTGTTCACAAATTTTTGTATCATGCCCTTCAATGTTATTGTTTGAGTACATATTTAAATGTTTCTGTGTTGTTGTTTGCCATCGAATTGGACCCAACTCACAGCTACCTCTCCTTGGGTTCTCCCTCTCTACCCAGGATCTCCTACATCCCTTCCAAGTGGATGACAGTGGTATCCAGGCACCATCTAGTTCTTCTGGTCTCATAGTTGTATGTGTTGCAGATCAGATGGTGTACCAGTCGTGAGGACTGATTGTTTCCATTAATTTTGGTTTTCTTCTTTCTTCTTTGTTCTTGACAAGGAGAGACCCATTGTTGCATCTAGATGGCAGCTGGCTAGCTTTTAAGATCCCAGTCGCTACTCGCCAAAGTAGGAAGTGGAACAATGATTTGTATAGTTGTTGTTGTTGTTGTTATGTGCTGTTGAGTTAGATGCAACTCATAGAGACCTGTCCTTGGGTTTCCAAGGCAGTATCACTACGAAAGTAGATTGCCCCATCTTCCTTCCGAGGAGTGGCTGGTGGGTTTGAACTGCTAGCGTTCTGGTTAGCAGTCAAGTCCCTTTAGGCACTATGCTACCAGAGCTCCTATTTTGTATAGTATGTTATGCCAATTGAGTTTGATGTCCCCTGTGACTATGGTCTCAAGCCTGCAGGTTCAACTACTCAGTCGCTCTGGGTAGCTGGCTGTGACCAAGCAGTGACTACAACCTTGCCCCTTGTCAGCTCTACTATGCACCTGGGAATTCTGATCATTCACACAAACTTATAGGACCATTTATGCCAAGCCTATATGTGATCTTAGATACACTCCCCTTTTCATAGACATACCTAATTGTTTAGCCTGTCCACCTATCTATCCATCCATATACCCATGTTTGCTTTCACTTACAACTCAGTACTGTATATGCAAAAGGGTTCATATTTGTTGTCTTTACTTCCCATGTGCCTCACTATGTCTTCCTCATCCTCAATGCTGCCATATTGGTCACTCACATTTGTTACGTTGCCCTTCTCTTCACCCACATCAATATTTATCTCTATCTATCTAACAGCATTTCCTCCCTGCCCCTCCCACCTCTGGTAACCAACAAAAAAAATATCCTTCAATAGATAAACCTTTCTTTAACTTTTACAATAATGGACTAAAACAATATTTGTCCGTTTGTGATTGACATTTTCACTCAGCATAATGTCCTCCAAGTTCATCCACGTAATGCGGTGTCTTGAAGATTCTACATTATTCTTTAGCATTGCATAGTATTCCATTGTGTGTAAGTACCATAGTTTGGTTATCCATTCCTCAATTGATGGACATCTAGGTTGTTTCCATCTTTTGGCTATTGTAAATAGTGCTGCGATGAACATGGGCATGCATATATTTGTTCTTGTCATGGCTCTCACTTCTTTAGGGTATATACCTAGTAATGGGATGGCTGGGTCAAATAGTATTTCTAATTCCAACTTTTGAAGGAATAGCCATACTGCTTTCCACAATGGTTGTACCATTTTACAGTCCCACCAACAGTGTATGAGAGTCCCAATCTCTCTATAACCTCACCAGCATTTGTTATTTTCTGCCTTGTTGAACTTTGCTACTAGTGCTGGAGCAAGATGGTATCTCATTGTTGTTTTGATTTGCATCACTCTAATAGTTAATGATCATGAGCATTTCTTCATATGTTTGTTGGCCACTTGAATATCCTCCTTGGTGAAGTGTCTATTCATGTCTTCTTCCCATTTTTTAATTGAATTGTTTGTCTTTTTGTTATTGAGGTGTTGAGGTGTTCTATAAATTCTAGAGATAAGTCCCTTGGCATATAGGTTATTACCAAATTTTTTTTTTT